>NW_024055551.1:0-21192 GCF_902713615.1 Scyliorhinus canicula | reverse complement strand
GCTGTCCACAACCTCCACTGACAATGCGTTCCAGGCACTCACCACCCTCTGCGTACAAAATATCTGCCTCGCACATCTCCCCTGTGTATGCCCAACGGACCATAAACATAAGTCCTCTGGATACTGCACTTTCCACCATGGGCAGGAGGGCCTGCCCATCAACTCTATCCATGCACTGGTTAATCTTTTAGACGTCTATCAGGTCACCCCTCATACTCCGCAGTTTTACTGAAAACAATCCGAGTCTATTCCGCCTCACGGCATAGTTTTTTAAACATTTTAATTTTTAAATTACCCAATTACTTTTTTTCAATTAAGGGACAATTTAGCGTGGCCAATCCAAAAGTAGCACATCAGCTGTTTAATCCTCCCAGGGACATCGCCCAAGAGATGCACTCGACGGGGCGTCCTGGACACATCTCTTTAAATCCGCCCACGCCAATATTGTGCTGCACTCGGTCGGTTAGCGAACAGGGCACATATCGCTTTCACTTTCAACATTCGCAAAAACGACAAATTGAAACACATTTCTTCAAAGGTCACCACAGCCAAGTCGTGAACAATGAGACAATCAAGGAGGATCGGCCAGTAACTCACGAATACTGGTAAGGAACAGAATCGCCGATGCTGCTGTCCTGCATGCTCCGATGTTCAATAAGGGTCTTCCAAACGCGACAAAAATGCAAAAACTGTATGCAGAATGTAATAATTTGAAGTACCGGATCATCTCGCAACGCGCACAAGCTTCCATTCAAGAAAAGTGTTGTATAGTCAGGCATAGTGGATCCTTCTTAACCGTGTGTCCTGAATTACACTTCTGTTCATTTTTGCTTCAATAACCTTTTCAATTTACCGAAGTAGCAGGAAATGAAATCAGCCTGTTAGTGTACTGAACGTCATTGTTCCTACATGCAGACCCGTCCCGTAGAGGCTGTCCCCTGATCCCACAATATTAAGAAACTATTGTACCCAAAGTCGATATGATTCGTCAATTTGGAACCTGCCTATCCCACCGCTCTTTATATTGTGTCCTGTTATTGAACAAAAACGTTTAATTCAATGTGTTTTCTGGGAAAAGCAAGGATACGCATCCCCTGATTTGCACAAAAGTCTGATGCATAATGTTCGTTGCTGACATTTTAAATAGTGGCCCTGGTTAGACATCTGGTTAATTTAAATCGTGTTTTTATTGTACCAAGTACAATTTCGAAAATAATTTCTGCTGCATCTCATGCCTCTGGAACAGATCTCCTCAATATTCCTGTGAAGCGATGGCGATTGAGCCATGTAGCAAGTAGAACAAACACCACGTTAATGTCCAACAGGTCTGTCTCAAACACGAGCTTTCGGAGCATTTCTCCTTCCTCAGGTGAATCTGAGGAATCAGCATTCACCTGAGGAAGGAACAGTGCTCCGAAAACTAGTGTTTGAAACAAACCTGTTGGACTTTAACCTGGTGTTGTAAGAATTCTTACTGTGCTCACCCAAGTCCAAAGCGGGCATTTCCACAATAATTGAAGCTTGAGCAGACTTGCAGATGAAGTGAACAACCTCATCAATACTTACAGCTCAACACACACGGAAGTGTTTGGGTGTTCTGCATTCCGTCTTCCAAAGTTAACCTCGATCGTCATTTAACACGGTATGTAGTTGCCACAGTAATTACTGATTTCACAGGAAAAGCAAGAAACTGCCGAAAATCGAGTCATTTTAGAGGGGAAGCAAGCATCAGTGAGGGGGGGGGGGGGGGCAGGTGGCACGCAGTTCTTCGTTAGTATAGTGGTTAGTATCCCCGCCTGTCACGTAGAAAACCGTGTTTCAATTCCCCGCCCGGGGAGTTTGTACCTCTCGTGGAAGAAAACGGCAATCCTTTTCACAAGTGGCACATCAGCTGTCAAATCCGCCAAGGCACATCGCCCAAGAGATGCACTCGACGCGGCGTCCTGGAAACATCTCTTTAAATGCGCCCACGCCAATATTGTTGTGCACTGGGTCCGATCGCGAACAGGGCACATATCGTTTTCATTTTCCACATTTGTCCGTATAGAAAATCAAATGCAACCTTCAACGTGCGTCATGTGTCGAACACCATCTTCATTCGCAAAAACGACACAATTCAAACACATTTCTTCAAAGGTCACCACAGCCAAGTCGTGAAAAATGAGACAATCAAGGAGGATCGGGCAGTAACTCACGACTGCTCGTCAGGAACAAAATTGCCGATGCAGCTGACCTGCATGCTGTGATATTCAATAACGGTCTTCCAAACGCGACAAAAATGCAAAAACAGGAATATTGAGGAGATCTGTTCCAGAGGAATGAGATGAACCAGAAATTATTTTCGAAATTGCACTTGGCACCATAAAAAAACTATTTCAATTAACCAGTTGTCTAAACAGGGCCCACTATTTAAAATGTCCCCAACGAACATTATGCATCAGACTTTTGTGCAAATCAGGGGATGCGTATCCTTGCTTTTCCCAGCAAACACATTGAATTAAACGTTTTTGTTCAATAACTGGACACAATATAAAGAGCGGTGGGATAGGCAGGTTCCAAATTCACGAATCATATCGACGTTGGGTACAATAGTTTCTGAAGATTGTGGGACCAGGTGACAGCCTCTACGGGACGGGTCTGCATGTATTAACAATGACGTTCAGTACACTAACAGGCTGATTTCATTTCCTGCTACTTCGGTAAATCGAAAAGGTTAGTGAAGCAAAAATGATGAGAAGTGAAATTTAGGACACACGGTTAAGAAGGGTCCACTATGCCTGACTATGCAGCACTATTCTTGAATGGAAGCTTGTGCGTGTTGCGAGATGATCCGGTACTTCAAATTATTACATTCTGCGTACAGTTTTTGCATTCTTGTCGCGTTTGGAAGACCGATATTGAATATCACAGAATGCAGGTCAGCTGCATCGGCGATTCTGCTCCTGACGAGCAGCCGTGAGTTACTGGCCGATCCTCCTTGATTGTCTCGTTGTTCACGACTTGGCTGTGGTGATTTTTGAAGAAATGTTTTTCAATTGTGTCGTCTTTGCGAATGAAGATGGTGTGCGACACATGGCGCACGTTGAAGGCTGCATTTGAACGGAAAAATGTGGAAAATGAAAAGGATATGTGCCCTGTTCGCTGACCGACCGAGTGCAGAATAATATTGGCGTGGGCGCATTTAAAGAGATGGTTCCAGGCCGCCCCGTCGAGTGTATATCATGGGCGATGTGCCTTGGCGGATTTGACAGCTGATGTGCCGCTTTTGAAAACAATTGTCGTTTTCTTCCAGGAGAGGTACAAACTCCCCGTCGGGGAATTGAACCCCGGTCTCCCGCGTGACAGGCGGGGATACTAACCACTATACTAACGAGGAACTGCATAACCCCTGACCCTGTCTAGCACACTGAGGCTTGCTTCCCCTCTAAAATGACTCGATTTTCTGCAGTTTCTTGCATTTCCTGTGAAATCAGTAATTGCTGTGGCAACTACATACCGTGTTAAATGACGATCGAGGTTAACTTTGGAAGACAGAATGCGGAACACCCAAACACTTCCGTGTGTGTTGAGCTGTAAGTGTTGATGCGGTTGTTCACTTCAGACCCTGACATCTGCAAGTCGGCTCATGGTTCAATTGTTGTGGAAATGCCCGCTTTGGACTTGGGTGAGCACAGTAATAATTCTTACAACACCAGGTTAAAGTCCAACAGGTTTGTTTCAAACACTAGTTTTCGGAGCGCTGCTCCTTCCTCAGGTGAATGCTGATTCCTCAGATTCACCTGAGAAGGAGAAATGATCCGAAAGCTCGTGTTTGTAACAGACCTGTTGGACATGAAAATGAAATGAAATGAAAATTGCTTATTGTCACGAGTGGCCTTCAATGAAGTTACTGTGAAAAGCTCCTAGTCGCCACATTCCGGCGCCTGTCCGAGGAGGTTGGTACGTGAACGTGGTGTTGTAAGACTTGCTACATGGCTCAATCGCCATCGCATCACAGGAATATTGAGGAGATCTGTTCCAGAGGCATGAAATGCAGCAGAAATTATTTTCGAAATTACACTTGGCTCCATAAAAAACGTTTTCAATTAACCAGTTGTCTAACCAGGGCCACTATTTAAAAAATCAGCAACGAACATTATACATCAGACTTTTGTGCAAATCAGGGGATGCGTATCCTTGCTTTTCCCAGAAAACACATTGAATTAAACGTTTTTGTTCAATAACAGGACACAATATAAAGAGCGGTGGGATAGGCAGGTTCCAAATTCACGAATCATGTCGACGTTGGGTACAATAGTTTCTGAAGATTGGGGGACCAGGGGACAGCCTCTACGGGACGGGTCTGCATGTAGGAACAATGACGTTCAGTACACTAACAGGCTGATTTCATTTCCTGCTACTTCGGTAAATTGAAAAGGTTATTGAAGCAAAAATGAACAGAAGTGAAATTCAGGACACACGGTTAAGAAGGATCCACTATGCCTCACTATACAACACTATTCTTGGATGGAAGCTTGTGCGTGTTGCGAGATGATCCGGTACTTCAAATTATTACATTCTGCGTACAGTTTTTGCATTTTTGTCGTGTTTGGAAGACCGATATTGAATATCACAGCATGCAGGTCAGCTGCATCGGCAATTTTGTTCCTGACGACCAGTCGTGAGTTACTGCCCGATCCTCCTTGATTGTCTCATTTTTCACGACTTGGCTGTGGTGACCTTTGAAGAAATGTGTTTGAATTGTGTCGTTTTTGCGAATGAAGATGGTGTTCGACACATGGCGCACGTTGAAGGTTGCATTTGATTTTCTATACGGACAAATGTGGAAAATGAAAACGATATGTGCCCTGTTCGCGATCGGACCCAGTGCACAACAATATTGGCGTGGGCGCATTTAAAGAGATGTTTCCAGGACGCCGCGTCGAGTGCATCTCTTGGGCGATGTGCCTTGGCGGATTTGACAGCTGATGTGCCACTTGTGAAAAGGATTGCCGTTTTCTTCCACGAGAGGTACAAACTCCCCGGGCGGGGAATTGAAACACGGTTTTCTACGTGACAGGCGGGGATACTAACCACTATACTAACGAAGAACTGCGTGCCACCTGCCCCCCCCCCCCCTCACTGATGCTTGCTTCCCCTCTAAAATGACTCGATTTTCTGCAGTTTCTTGCTTTTCCTGTGAAATCAGTAATTACTGTGGCAACTACATACCGTGTTAAATGACGATCGAGGTTAACTTTGGAAGACGGAATGCAGAACACCCAAACACTTCCGTGTGTGTTGAGCTGTAAGTATTGATGAGGTTGTTCACTTCATCTGCAAGTCTGCTCAAGCTTCAATTGTTGTGGAAATGCCCGCTTTGGACTTGGGTGAGCACAGTAAGAATTCTTACAACACCAGGTTAAAGTCCAACAGGTGTGTTTCAAACACTAGTTTTCGGAGCACTGTTCCTTCCTCAGGTGAATGCTGATTCCTCAGATTCACCTGAGGAAGGAGAAATGCTCCGAAAGCTCGTGTTTGAAACAGACCTGTTGGACATTAACGTGGTGTTTGTTCTACTTGCTACATGGCTCAATCGCCATCGCTTCACAGGAATATTGAGGAGATCTGTTCCAGAGGCATGAGATGCAGCAGAAATTATTTTCGAAATTGTACTTGGTACAATAAAAACACGATTTAAATTAACCAGATGTCTAACCAGGGCCACTATTTAAAATGTCAGCAACGAACATTATGCATCAGACTTTTGTGCAAATCAGGGGATGCGTATCCTTGCTTTTCCCAGAAAACACATTGAATTAAACGTTTTTGTTCAATAACAGGACACAATATAAAGAGCGGTGGGATAGGCAGGTTCCAAATTGACGAATCATATCGACTTTGGGTACAATAGTTTCTTAATATTGGGGGATCAGGGGACAGCCTCTACGGGACGGGTCTGCATGTAGGTACAATGACGTTCAGTACACTAACAGGCTGTTTTCATTTCCTGCTACTTCGGTAAATCGAAAAGGTTATTGAAGCAAAAATGAACAGAAGTGTAATTCAGGACACACGGTTAAGAAGGATCCACTATGCCTGACTATACAACACTTTTCTTGAATGGAAGCTTGTGCGCGTTGCGAGATGATCCGGTACTTCAAATTATTACATTCTGCGTACAGTTTTTGCATTTTTGTCGCGTTTGGAGGACCCTTATTGAACATCGGAGCATGCAGGACAGCAGCATCGGCGATTCTGTTCCTTACCAGTATTCGTGAGTTACTACCCGATCCTCCTTGATTGTCTCATTGTTCACGACTTGGCTGTGGTGACCTTTGAAGAAATGTGTTTCAATTTGTCGTTTTTGCGAATGTTGAAAGTGAAAGCGATATGTGCCCTGTTCGCTAACCGACCGAGTGCAGCACAATATTGGCGTGGGCGGATTTAAAGAGATGTGTCCAGGACGCCCCGTCGAGTGCATCTCTTGGGCGATGTCCCTGGGAGGATTAAACAGCTGATGTGCTACTTTTGGATTGGCCACGCTAAATTGTCCCTTAATTGAAAAAAAGTAATTGGGTAATTTAAAAATTAAAATGTTTAAAAAACTATGCCGTGAGGCGGAATAGACTCGGATTGTTTTCAATAAAACTGCGGAGTATGAGGGGTGACCTGATAGACGTCTAAAAGATTAACCAGTGCATGGATAGAGTTGATGGGCAGGCCCTCCTGCCCATGGTGGAAGGTGCAGTATCCAGACGACTTATGTTTATGGTCCGTAGGGCATACATAGGGGAGATGTGCGAGGCAGGTTTTTTACAAAGAGGGTGGTGAGTGCCTGGAACGCGTTGCCAGTGTAGGTTGTGGAAGCAGCTACATTAACGGCGTTCAAAAGGCATCTTGACAAATACATGGATAGGATGGAAATAGAGGGATTCCGCAAAAGGAAGTGTTGAGTGTTTTGGCAAAGTTTGGTGTCATGACCGGTACAGGCTTGGAGGGCCGAATGCCCGTGCCTGTGCTGGGTTGTTCTTTGTTATTTGTAACCGTCCAGATAACCAGATGCAATTTGTACAGAAAATTCCAAGTGTCGTCTCATCAAGACTATGCAGAGTTGCAGTAAGACATCCATACTGCTGTACTCACATCTAGAGATGAAGGCCAACATACCATTTGCCACTTTACCCATTAGCGGTACCTTCATGCATACTTTCAGTGATGGGTGTACTAGTATACCGAGTTGTCTTTCCACTTCAACATATCCCAAATGTATCTCCACTTAAATATTACTCTTCCGTTCTCTCCACTGCCCCAGGTGGTAATTTCACGTTCATCTTGGCCATTCATTCAACTTGTCGATATCACAACGAAGTCTCTCAACATCCTCCTCACCAGTCCCATTCCCACCTAGTTTATTGTCGTCAGAAAACTTGAAAATATTGCAAATGTTTCCTTTATCCAAATTTCTGAAGTATGTTGTGAATAGACAGTGCCCAAGAGGTGATTCCTGCGGATCCCGCTCATCATCAGCTGCCATGGGGGCAAAGCCCCATTTCTTCCTACTCTCCGACCTGTATCTCTCATCAGCACTCAATACACGCTAATATATTATCCCCAAACTCATATGCTTCAATATTGCAAACTGACATCGCATTTCCGACATTATAAACAGTTTTAGTTCAAAACATGCGAGCTGCAAATGATGGTGTTTGTGTGAACAGCACAAGACTAGACGTCCATCAAATATTCACATTTGTATAGTTAATTAACCTGTTAGAAAGCCGCCAAAATTTGGAATGTAGAAATTCAATACGAACTGTGTGAAACAACTCAATGACGCAATCTGTTTGTTCCCTTGCAGAAAGATAACTGATGTTGCAACTTCAATGTCCCTGCGGTGATCCAAGATGGTATAACTGAAAAGCTTCCGTCAGAAAGAACCTCACAAGTTAACAGCGAGGCATGAACTGCAGCCGGAAGGATCCAAAGAATTCACAGTGAAGATGCCGGAAACATTTGAAACTATCGAGCAAGTATTTTATACTTCCCTTGTTTTTATTGGTGTTCCCGGTAAGTTACTCTGCTCAGCTCAGTTGTTTAAATCTGTGATTGAGATTCTCCGGTGTTATACTGTTACTCATTAAATTTCCTGCTGAGCCGATGGTTACCGTTATGCAGGCACGTGATCATTGATCTGATCTGTCTTCAAACTAACTACCCGAATTAGCTCTGTGCGATCACACGATTTCCTCAACAGATCAGCCACCCGTGTGTACAACTTACAGCTCAACGGAAATATCCAGTTATTGTGTTTCATTTCATATCTTGATACTTGAACCCTGACTTAAATTTGTACATGGTTTTTGACGGACGGAATTAGCAGGAAAACGGAACATAATGAGGGTTGCAAATCAGAGAGGATGACCTGACTCACGTGGCAATGTATTCCTGAGAGCAATTGTCGGTGTAGAATTGTACTGACTGTGATCACTAATCGCAGTCTAATACATAACGACAGTAAATATCTATTAGTGAGTCCATCTGTCAATTCTGGTTTTGTATTGTTTAGAAAGCTGGCTAGGGTTGGATACCTGACCAAACTGACCATTGATAAATGTAGATATCTGTCAGTTTTAGAGCTGTCCCGAGTGTATGTTACTAGACAGAGTGGAATACGCGATTTCCCCCTCCGGTGTACATGTATTACTGGGAGTACCTGTCAGTGTGGAATTGTGTGCAGTGTGCGTCGCAAACTGTTGTTAAATAATTTGATTCAATTTTGATATCGTGACTTGGGGTCTGAGTGATGACCATTGCAAGTAGCTGGCGCTCTGTTTTACCAATCTTTCACACTGAAAAGTTGAATGTTTTGTGCAGTTGGTTGACGATTCTTTCCAATTGGTGCATACAATACAATGTGCAATCATGTGTGTGTTTCGTAATGATCTGCTCAAACAGAAACTGTCGTTTCGGAAATTTGAACGACCCGACAAATTTCTAACTGTGCCCCAATCCACTTCGTGGTTTGGTTCACTTCCATTCTTCCAGAAATTAATTCCAATAACTGTTGCATTGTGACGGTAGTTGAACCTGGGGCACTATATTAATTGATTCATGGATCTATTCATCGGAACCGCTAACTGGCCCAATTCCGTTCCTGCACTCTGATTGTCCAAGGAATATTTGGAAACGTATTTTTCCAATTGATACGAAACACCTGACGGCTAACGTTATTGGAACACATTTGCAAGGATAATGTCAATGGACAACTTATTATCCATGTGTTTACACATTTGTTGTATTCCTCATCTCAATTAAATCTTGTCTTTTGTTTTGGAAATTACATTGTTGTCTTCCGATTGCATCTCAGTTATGTAAGTGTGGAACAATATTCATCCTTTCCCCATGGCCACATCAATTCCCACCTTCTGCTGCTTGCGCGCTTAATTCCAATATTTCTTGCCTTTCGTTGGGAGTCTGTACTGTTGCAAATTTGCACTTTAATTCCAAAATCAGAGCTTGGTAATTATCTTATTAATTAAATCCATAATGTAGATAGTTAAACACATACTTTAACAAGCTGTGACCTGTTTGGAATGTGTGTTGAAGACAGTTGAATATATTGTGTATGTCTGGGCTTTCCGTTTTTTATTACCATTAGCTTAATTTCTTTCCGGAAACATCAGTTAGCCACGCTGCAATTCGTTTTTGTGCTAGCCTCTGTTTCAAATCATCTGCCATTAAATCCTTCGGCAATGAACTCACGATTGTTAATGACCAGGAAATAAATAACGTACTCTCTCGCCCCATCACATTTCAGCAACATTTTTGAATTAAATCCATCTACACCAGATATGTCGCTTTTCTTTGATTACTTTGGCTTTAACTTAATCAAATGTTTTGGTTGGATTTTAATCGCTAGCATCTCACAGATTAGTTGATACATTCATGATGCATTTCCCTTTCTCAAGCACAGGGTCCGAATGCACACCCATCGGTTCATCCCGCGCCCAACGACTCACATTAACAGTGAACCCTTCGAAGCGCGGACTGTGCTTCAGAATTACTTTTCCATTTCAAACTTGTCAGTCTGGTCGTCTCTGCTGCAAACGCTAATACACCTCGTTAGCCTTAAATAGAGTAGATGGCATCAGATTATTCCAGACTCAAATTGCAGCGACGTTGGAGTTAATAACTTCGTATGTTCGTAAGATATAGGAGCAAATTTGGGCCATTCGCCCATCGAGTCTGTTGCGTCATTAGAACATGGCTGATATGTTCCTCATCTGTTATCTACAATGTTACAGACCACGAACTGCATGGCGACATCAGCCAGAATATCTCCTCCTAGAAAACTAAACTAGGAGCTGGAGTCGGCAATTTAGCCTCCCGAGCCCAACCACCTCAATGTGATCATGGACGATCCCATCATGGCCTTAACGCCAGTGTCCTGCCCGCTCATTATTACTATTCACAGATTAACAATGAAAAATCTGTAAATTTACTAACTTGTCTATCTGTGTTCAAGCTATATAAGATATTTGAGCCAGTTCTGTCTCTTCTCTCACATGGATAGTTAATGGTAATTTCCTGACTCTATTGGTGAAATCATCATTTCCTTTGACTTGGGAGATGTCATCATAATTGTTCAATTCAACAGCCGTTCTCACCACAATCACCCTCTCTGAGAGAAAATTCCCTTCCCGCGTTTCTTATTAATTCTCCTATTATATCCCGGACTTTCTCACCTGCCTTGAATATACTATTAGCCTCCACTACTCATTTCCAATATATACGACTTGCTCCACATCGTGCCAAACGATTCAGATGATCTTCCCTGCAATATGCTCCTGAAATGTATTCATTATCCAGTAACCCAGATCCCCCTCCAATGTGTTTGAAGGGACACTGTGCCAGGTTCAGTCAATTGGCCGTGTTCATGTTTCCGTTCCTTCCCCTCATGGCTGAAACAGTGCGAAATCCCCCTTTGACTTCGCCTTGCCGCAACAAATTTGCAAATACAAAGTATACTGTTCTTCCATTTCAAACTGAACCGCTTCAGAACCTCCATTGCAGTTCTGTGGACGATCCATCTGGGAGAGCGTTAAGCTTTAAAGGGAGCATGAATTATAATATGGATTCCATGCATTGAGATGTCAACTTATTCAAATATGTAATTCTCCTCTTATTTCTTCGAACTTAATAATTCGAACAAGATCATCAGCCCATTTAACCACTGAAATAATCCTGCATTATTTTACGACTACATATTTGTGTTTGTACTAAAAGGAAATCTTGTGCCATCATCTGTTTACTCATTTAGGAATGACAAGGACTTTCATACTTAATTATGTGTTGTAAGGTCCAACTGTCCAAAATCGGTTTGCTTTTGCCCAGTGTCAGATTTAATATCATTAAATACTTTCTCAGTTAACGATAGAGAATACAATGCAAACCGTGAAGAATGTCGGAAATGTATATATATATAGTGCATTATGAGCATGTGTATTTTGCAGTACAGCTATTTAAAAATGAGGTCAATCTATTTCGATGATTAGTCTTCTTAATCTGTGACAAAGGAGTTAACAGCTTGGCAGTCTGTGATGTCACTCATGGGAGGGCTGGGTCTGCATTTTGTGTTCAGTTGTCAGCCCTGCCCTGTGCCTGTTGTCTTTAGTTTTCTGTCAGAGTTCTGCTCAGTGTTCAGAAGAAAATAGTTGTGTTTCCCAGACAGACTTCTGAAAGCGTCTCTCCCAAGGACTTGTGAACAAACCGACAAGCGACTGATTGTTACCTTTAACAGTAAGTGGCATTTGACATGTTTGTGGATTTTGCTTCACTCGAATTTTAGAGGGAGATGAGGAAGAGCTGTGAGACCGCTCTTTATTATTATAATAACTGCTTAAGTGTTCATCGAAAGCTGATCTGCTTTTCTTTTGCTTGAATGTTAACATGATTAATCGTGTGTTCAAAAGAAAGATTTTTTAAGTAACTATAAATCCCTACTTGTCAGAAGAATCACTTCTGGGAGTGAAGCATCATTTCCTCACAGTTTACAAATTGAACAGATTGTTGGGATTTCTCACCCGATTTCCTTATATAAACTGGGGGCCTGATCTGGTCTGGTGCTGGAACAACAAGTCCCGAAAATGTGCAACGTTCAGCTCCACTACATATATTACATCCTAATAAATGAGACAAACATTTTACCTTGTATTGCTGACACTCGTCAACCATACCCAACATCCGCTTCTGTTCATGTTACTGTCCAATAAATGTAAAAGCTGTCCATGCAGTCCACCACGCTTGACTTTCCAACCTCTTCCAAACATCTATATTATTGCTTACCCTTACAAAGACTCAATCACACCCATCCATTCCATCGCTCACAGACTTACAGACGCACACCATCACACTGTCATGTAAACTAGCTCACTCAAACACACACCTGTGCTCATTAAAATGTGGAATAATCATGAGACATATGAGATGGATGGAAGGTTATACTTGGTAGATGCTGAGAGTCTGTTGACAATTATGCGAGAGTCTAGATCCTAGGGTCATTTTCTCAGTATATGTGGTCACCCAATTTGGGCAGAGATGAGGAGCAATTTCTTCTCAAGACATAACCCATAAACTTTTCAGAGTAGAACCGACTGAAAACTGCAAAACTACAGATAGACCTGGCTCCACCCCTTAATTACGTCAGAAAACATAGTTTTGTCTCTTCGTTCTCACACGTCCCATGCCTTGTGTATTCAGGATTAAGGACCAGCCGTCACAACATTATCTGCACAGCAGGGGTCCTTCAAAATAAAAACCATGTTTCATTAACGACCTTTCACCAAGCAAAGGTAAGTTAACCTGTCGAATTATTTACAGGAAAGAATTGTATGGGTTATGTCGCTTAGTATGTTCAAGGTTCACATGTACATATTTTACTCAGGGAAGAATCAAGGGTTTGGCAATAAGGTGGGAGAGTGACGTTGAGGATTATCAGAGAAGCTGCGATCTCACTGGATGGCGGGGCAGTATCGATGGACCGAATGATTGGCTTTTGCTCCTGTGGCATATGGCTTAATGCTCTACTCTCTGCCTCACAAGCCTGAAGCCGTAACAAAGGTTCACATCCCCACAATCTCACATGATAAATGTAGGAAGTTGTTACATCTTTCTGTAATATTTGTTGCGGTAATGATATTAAAATCCCTGGTTTAACACAGACATAATGTCTGCTAATGCTCTGAATTACGGCTGGCAAACGCGTCCCATTATTGCTTTCAACCATTTACTTGCTTGCTGAAAGGTCGTTAATGAAACATGGTTTTTATTTTGAAGGACACCTTCTGTGCAGATAATGTTGTGACTGATGGTTCTTAATCCTGAATTGGGCATAGGACATGTGAGAGGGAAGAGAGGGAAGAATATTTTCTGACGTTATTCAGGGGTGAAGCCAGGTCTGTCGTAGTTTTGCAGCTTTCAACATTTTCCTCTCTCACAATACGGGCCTTGAGCCGAAACCTGGAATATTCTCTCCTCGGTTTCTGCATAGATTCCGTGGATCTGAGTAACTGCCTTGTACCCCTATTTCATTTTTCCTCTTGACTTTTCTGATACTTGTCGTCTAAACTCACACGTGCTGAAATTAGCCATGAATGTGTTTTATTCAGAAATACCGAAGGTGTTGTTTGAAATTAAAGTGCAGTAAGAAGTCTTACAACACCAGGTTAAAGTCCAACAGGTTTGTTTCAAACACGAGCTTTCGGAGCGCAGCTCCTTCCTCAGGTGAATGGAGAGGTAAGTTCCAGAATCATTTATATAGACAAAGTCAGAGATGCTGGACAATGCTTGGAATGCGATCATTTGCAGGTAATCAAATCATTACAGATCCAGGGAGAGGGATAATCACAGGTTAAAGAGGTGTGAATTGTCTTAATCCAGAACAGTTGGTGGGATTTTGCAAGTCCAGGCCAGATGCTGGGGGGGTGGATGTAATGCGACATGAATCCAAGATCCCTGTTGAGGCCGCACTCATGCGTGCGGAACTTAGCTATAAGTTTTTGTTCGGCAATTCTGCGTTGTCGCGTGTCCTGAAGGCCGCCTTGGAGAACGCTTACCCGGAGATCAGAGGCTGAATGCCCTTGACTGCTGAAGTGTTCCCCAACTGGAAGGGAACATTCCTGCCTTGTGATTGTTGCACGATGCCCGTTCATTCTTTGTCGCAGTGTCTGCATGGTCTCGCCAATGTACCACGCTTCAGGACACCCTTTCCTGCAGCGTAAGAGGTAGACTACATTGGTCGCGTTGCACGAATATGTGCCGCGTACCTAGTGGGTGGTGTTACCACGTGTAACGGTGGTATCCAAGTCGATGATCTGGCATGTCTTGCAGAGATTGCCCTGGCAGGGTTGTGTGGTGTCGTGGTCGCTGTTCTGAAGGCTGGCTTAATTTGCTGCAAACAATGGTTTGTTTGAGGTTGCGCGGTTGTTTGAAGGCCAGTAGTGGGGGTGTGGGGATGATCTTGACAAGATGTTCATCTTCATTGATGATGTGTTGAAGGCTGCCAAGAAGATGTCGTAGTTTCTCCGCTCAGAGGAGGAGGAGCGTAACAGACACCTACAGATGCTGAAAGATGCTCTCGTAATAACGGGATATGGCGCTCGACTCATCGATCGACAGTTCCAACGCGCCACAGCAAAGAACTGCACCGACCTCCTCAGAAGACAAACACGGGACACAACTGACAGAGTACCCTTCGTCGTCCAGTATTTTCCTGGGGCGGAGAAACTACGACATCTTCTTGGCAGCCTTCAACACATCATCAATGAAGATGAACATCTTGTCAAGGTCATCCCCACACCCCAGTACTGGCCTTCAAACAACCGCGCAACCTCAAACAAACCATTGTTTGCAGCAAACTACCCAGCCTTCAGAACAGCGACCACGACACCACACAACCCTGCCAGGGCAATCTCTGCAAGACATGCCAGATCATCGACTTGGATACCACCATTACACATGGTAACACCACCCACTATGTACGCGGCACATATTCGTGCGACTTGCCCAATGTAGTCTACCTCATACGCTGCAGAAAAGGATGTCCCGAAGCGTGGTACATTGGCGAGACCATGCAGACACTGCGACAACGAATGAACGGGCATCGTGCAACAATCACAAGGCAGGAATGTTCCTTTCCAGTCGGGGAACACTTCAGCAGTCAAGGGCATTCAGCCTCTGATCTCCGGGTAAGCGTTCTCCAAGGCGGCCTTCAGGACACGCGACAACGCAGAATTGCCGAGCAGAGACTTATAGCTAAGTTCTGCACACATGAGTGCGGCCTCAACAGGGATCTTGGATTCATGTTGCATTACATCCATCCCCCACCATCTCGCCTTGACTTGCAAAATCCCACCAACTGTTATGGCTTGAGACAATTCACACCTTTTTAACATGTGATTATCCCTCTCCCTGGATCTGTAATGATTTGATTACCTGCAAATGCTCGCATTCCAAGCATTGTCCAGCATCTCTGACTTTGTCTATATAAATGATTCTGGAACATACCTCGCCATTCACCTGAGGAAGGAGCTGCGCTCCGAAAGCTCGTGTTTGGAACAAACCTGTTGGACTTTAACCTGGTGTTGTAAGACTTCTTACTGTGCTCACCCCAGTCCAACGCCGGCATCTCCACATCATCGAAATTAAAGTGCTGTGCACTATCTTACAAATCTAATATATAATTCCTCATAGTTATTTGAATATGTCAGTTCCTTATGGTTGTTGTTGGACATTGCATTGACTACTGTTTATAATTAATGGAAGGCATTGACATACTGCTAGTGTCACTGGATAAGTAAACCAGACACCCAGAAAAATGCTCTGCGTACCAGGATGAAATCCCACTACTTTGCATGAAATTTGAATTTAATACAAATCTAGAATTAAAAGACTAACGATGACGATGAAAACATTGCCAATTGTTGGATGGAGCTATGTGCTTCACCTGTAGGGAAGGGAATCTGCCGTCCTTACCTGGTCTCCCAAAATGTGCCTCCACACCCACAGCGATGTGGTTGACACTTCACTGCTCCCTCACGGGCAATTGCGGATGGCCAATACATTCGGGCACAGCCTGTGAAGCTCCACCGCCCGTGAACACATGAAAAAATAATATTCTGCATTTACAGTTGATTTCTTTTCAATTATGTTTTGCTTCCATTATTGTTCAAAAACTGATATGGCTTTAAGTGGTCTATAATTAGTGTTCTACATTTTGTTTGAAGTAAATGTAGACGATTAGCTTCCGATTAGGATGAATGCCACCATTCCTTGTTGGATTCTGTAATATATTGGCGGTAGGCACTGAACGGCAGACATGTTAGCATTGTTCTTTGATTGCTTTTGCATTTGATTTCAGTTATTATTTTCACATGTATTAATATAGAGTGAAAAATGCTGTTTCTTGCATGCTATGCAGAAAACGCATTCCGTACATAGGGAAGGAAAGAGAGACTACAGAATGTAATGTTACAGTCATAGCTAGGGTGTAGATAAAAGATCAATTTAATACGAGGTAGGTCAATTGAAATGCCTGATGGCAGTAGGCAAGAAACCGTTCTTGAGTCGGTTCGTCCGTGACCTCAAACTTTTGTATTTGCTTCCTGCCGGAAGAAGGTAGAAGACAGTATATCCAGTGTGAGTTGGGTCCTTAATTATACTGGTTGCCTTTCCGAGACAGCGGGAATTGTAGACAGAGTCAATGGATGGGAGGATGATTTGCGTGATGGACTGGGCTACATTCACGACATTTTGTATTTTGCTGCGATCTTGGGCAGAGCAGGATCCAAACCCAGCAGTGATATAACCAGAAAGAATGGTGCATATGTAAATGTTGGTGAGAGTCGGATATGGCATGCCAAATTTTCTTAGTCTTTTGAGAACGAAGAGTCATTGGTGGGCTTTCTTAACTCTAGTGTCTGAATGGTGGAACAAGATATGTTCTTGGTAAACTTGGAGCTCTCGACCCTTTCAACTTGGTTACCATTGATGTAGACAGGGGCATGTTCTCCTCTCCGCCTCGTGAAGTCGATGGTAATATTTGTACCGTCCTGTGTACCCTCTGCCCAAACAGGTCCAGTGGGCTACACGGTGGCCTCGGTCTGCACTGCAGACCATACCCCACATGACCCTCTCATAACTCGCCCTTCCCGCAACTTTCCCAAACAAACATCCACTCAAGCGCGCTTCCCTCCGCAACATTCCCCGTCGGTGCATGCCACTGTGACTCCGCCGCCCCTCAGAGACTGCCGCCAAGGGTCCCGTTCGCTGGCCCAATCCATGCCAGTGAACGCACTGCGACTCCTTCCGGCGCCCTCCTGTCGGGGTAACTTCGGGCGAACCAGTGGGTCGGCTGACGCCCGGTTGCGTCGAAGGCTGTAGCCTCCCGACCGCTGTCACTCTAGGAAGCACAGGCCCTGATGGAGGGTCAGTGAGGGGGCAGCATGGGGGCTGCTGTGCATACTGCGGCAGGGAGGGCCCGTGGCTGATGAACGGTCAGTGAGGGGTGCAGCATGGGGGCTGCCGTGCAGACTGCGGGAGGGGCGGTCCGTGGCTGATGGGCGGTCAGTGAGGGGGGCAGCATGGGGGCTGCCGTGCAGACTGCGGGAGGGGCGGTCCGTGGCTGATGAATGGTCAGTGAGGGGTGCAGCATGGGGGCTGCCGTGCATACTGCGGCAGGGAGGGCCCGTGGCAGGACTGATGAACGGTCAGTGAGGGGGGCAGCATGGGGCTGCCGTGCGTGCTGCGGGAGGGGCGGTCCGTGGCTGATGAACGGTCAGTGAGGGGGGCAGCATGGGGCTGCCATCCATACTGCGGGAGGGGCGGCCCGTGGCTGATGAACGGTCAGTGAGGGGGAAGCATGGGGGCTGCCATCCATACTGCGGCAGGGGCGGTCCGTGGCTGGACAATGTGGGCCCAGAGGTGCGAACCCGACCTCATGGACAACGCCCCAGTCACCACCCGTCACTACCCGCTAAACCCGCGCCTCACTGCACTCCGCCAACATCCTCTCGGCCAGCCAGCCGCAGGACTAGCTGCACGCATTGGCTCCTTTGGGATGATGTCCTTCCTCCTCTCTCCCTCAGCACCATGATACCTGGTTCCTGATTTTCAAACGTACGGGAAGAAAGTCGCCGCTGGTAATTCCTCCTGGCAGAAGCTGAGCATTGCGGAGGCCGCGGGATTAGAGGGTCAGGGCGTTCATGATAGGCCAACGGTCTTTACCGTCCGAGGGGTTAGAACACATTGACGCCGCTGTCCAGACACTGGACCCTGGCCTTCTGTCGGGCACCTGGCGCCAGCCACGATTGCTGACTCACATGGGAATCTCCGCCTAATCGAGTTGGTGTCACTGAACAAAGTACCCTTCCCACGTGCAGCCCCTTGTTGAAATGTTTGCTGATAATGTGAAGGAAATCCCGCTAATTGATTGGCATAGTAATTCGACACAATCCCAGTGATCTGATCCGTGACTGGGGAACCTCTGAGGTCTGGTGGCCGATATTGAGGCCCTTTGTGTGAGGGCTAATCCCGAGGAGCTGTCGAGGCGATGAACAGCGTGTCGTGTTTTCGAGCGTGGGGATCGGCGCTCAGTGTGAATGATGATGATTAAAGTATATGATCAGGAGGAAAGTAACTGGGCACTTCTTCTGTCAGAGATACTATCCCAATAATGGTTGTATTTGAGCCGAAGGAAGGTAGATTTCCAGTCACGTGGCTGTTGCTGAATGTGGTAAATATTCTGCTGAGTGTTCTGACCCGGCAGTGCGCTCTTGTTCCAGACAGTGATGTCTAAACCTGGTGGTCGCTGATCGTTGGGAGTTTGTTTCATTCCTGGAAGGGAGAGTAATTCTGTGGCATGTCTCATTCTGAGAGAGGTGTCATTTGATTGTGCTGGGGCAGATAATCGTAAACCGAGTACTTATTCCTGAGGCGCTGCGGGGTTCTGAATCAGGCTGGAGGACTGATCCTGGGTGAAAGGCGATTGGTGGAGATATCAGTTTCCAAGAGATGGATCTGAACCAGAAATGAGAGCATTCCTTGTTATTTACACATCCCTGGATTGGAACCAACCTTGGAGACTGTGTCATTTCCCAACAAAGCTCTGAGTCTCTAATCAGGGATGATATTCCATACTGGGGGCATGGGAAGGTAGCTTACGTCAGACACATGGCCTGCATGTTTGGAATATTTCATAGAATGTACAGTGCAGAAGGAGGCCAGTCGGCCCATCGAGTCTGCACCGGCTCCTGGAAAGAGGTTAACACCTCCACCCTATCCCCATAACCCAGTAACCCCACCCAAATCTAAGGTCAATTTTGGACATTAAGGGTAATTTATATTGGCCAATCCACTGAACCCGCACATATGTGGACTGTGGGAGAAAACCGGAGCACCCGGAGGAAACCCACGCACGCATGCGGAGGATGTGCAGACTCCGCACAGACAGTGACCCAAGCCGGAATCGAACCTGGGACCCTGAAGCTGTGAAGCGATTGTGCTATCCACAATGCTACCATTGTTCCATACATAGTAGGGGTCAAAACCTGTTGAGGACCTATTTCTGGGATTGCATGCTGTGGGGATGGGGGAAAGCTGGCGATAGCCGATTCCTGAGTATTGTTTTTTTGGGCGCTGTCTCTAACAATGCTATTGCGATTTTCCCTATATTGGTAGACGATATGGCCACGTGACATTGGTGGTAATCCTTGGAAAATGCAGTAATCCTGCTGACGTGCATCCACTGAGGACACCAGTTCCAGCATGTGTAAATCTGATTCAGAATCCGATAATTTATTGGCGGATCGATCGCTCACACAATGCCAAAAGTTGCCGTCTTCGTGTACACTTTTTTTTCCATTGTCGAAACATGACCTGTCAACAGGAAACCTGTCAAACAGATGAAATCAGATAGCCAATCGCATAAATCATTTAGATGATTGAACGAGCGTTCAGCTGTACCGACAGGGATGAGGTTGGGATATTTACATTATGAATTCAGAACAAGGCCCAATCCAGGCGGTTTGTGAAACTCAGATTCCTTTGTGCATGATTCAGAAAAGGACAATGTGTTATCAGTAACTAGAAATATTTCCTCTCGTCTCTGTCTTGCAGTTAATTTAATGGCAATTCTGATCCTGTCCCGGAGAAATTGTGGCCTTACCGTCTGCGTCACTCGGTACCTCATCGCCATGGCCACAGCGGATCTTCTGGTTATTATCATCAAGGTCATATTGACAATAATGAATCATTATTATTTCCCAGTGAGTTTCCTATACATCACCCCTGTGTGCAGTAGTAAAATTGTCCTGATGGGAGCAGCCACAGATTGTTCCGTTTGGTTCACCATAGAGTTTTCCTTTGATCGATTTGGGGCCATTTGTTGTCAGAAGCTGAAAACAAAATACTGCACCGGAAAAACAGCGACTGTGGTTCTCACAACAACTGGAATACTGTTATTTTTAAAAAACATTCCCTTCTACTTCACATTTATGCCTATATTTATATTCCACAATGTACCGTGGGGCTGTCTAAAGAAAGCAAGCATATATTCTGATGCTGGATGGGTTGGATTTCAGTGGGTTGATCAGGGTCACAACTCCGTTGCTCCCATTCGGTTTAATCCTGTTGGTAAACGCTCTGACAGTCAGACACATTGTTCTGACAAGTCAGGTCCGTCAGGGACTGATGACGCAGAGTAAGGGAAAAAAATACAGTGATCGAGAGATGGAAAGCAGAAGGAAATCTATGATTTTACTCTTCAGCATATCGGTAACTTTCATTCTTTTGTGGTCGGTCGATGTTATAAAATTCGTGTATGTTAAAGTGATCGGGATTATTTAATATCAGTCAATCTGTATACACATTAGAAACTGCTGCATCTATGCTTCTCAATTTAAATTGTTGTACAAACACATTTATTTATGTGGTAACTCAGGCCAAGTTCAGAGAACAAATCAAATTAACGCTCAAATACCCGCTCAAAGCCATTGCACACCGAGTCAACCAATCCAGGAATTCCGCCTGGTGACAGACAGCCCGATCAGCGAATCGGGAGGAACACAGAATCACTGCGATCTGCTTCAGCTCAGCAGAAATCTTGTTCCAATCACTCCAATAACCTTTCAAACAGATATAATCATCAAGTCGGTT
>NW_024055550.1:0-24287 GCF_902713615.1 Scyliorhinus canicula | reverse complement strand
TTTCGTAATGATCTGCTCAAACAAAAACTGTCGTTTCGGAAATTTGAACAACCCGACAAATCTCTAACTGTGCCTCAATCCACTTCATGGTTTGGTTCACTTCCATTCTTCCAAAAATTAATTCCAATATCTGTTGTATTGTGACGGTAGTTGAACCTGGGGCAATATATTAATTGATTTATCAGAACCGCTAACTGGCCCAATTCCGTTCCTGCACTCTGATTGTCCAAGGAATATTTGGAATCTTATTTTTCCAATTTATACGAAATACCTGACGGCTAACGTTATTGGAACACATTTGCAAGGTAAATGTCAATGGACGGCTTATTATCCATGTGTTTACACATTTGTTGTATTCCTCATCTCAGTTGAATCTTGTCTTTTGTTTTGGAAATTACATTGTTGTCTTCCGATTGTATCTCAGGTATGTAAGTGTGGAACAATATTCATCGTTTCGCCATGGCCACAACAATTCCCACCTTCTGCTGCTTGCGCACTAAATTCCAATAGTTCTTCCCATTCGTCAGGAGTCTGTACTGTTGCAAATTTGCACTTTATTTCCGAAATCAGAGAGCTTAGTAATGATCGTATTAATTAAATCCATAATGTAGATGGTTAAACAAATACTTTAACAAGCTGTGACCTGTTTGGAATGTGTGTTGAAGACAGTTGATTATATTCTGTATATCTGGGCTTTCCGTTTTTTTATTACCATTAGCTTAATTTCTTTCCGGAAACATCAGTTTGCCACGCTGCAATTCGTTATTCTGATAGCCTCTGTTACAAATCATCTGCCATTAAATTCTTCGGCAATGAACTCACGACTGATAATGAACAGGAAACAAATGACGTACTCTCTCGCCCCATCACATTTCAGCAACACTTTTGAATCAAATCCATCTACACCAGCTATGTCGCTTTTCTTTGATTACTGTGGCAAATATTTGCTTTAACTTGATCAAATGTTTTGGTTGGATTTTAATCGCTAGAATCTCACAGATTAGTTGATACATCCCCACAATCGCACATGGTATATGTAGGAAGTTGTTACATCTTTCTGTAATATTTGTTGCGGTAATGATATTTAAATGCCTGGTTTGACACAGACACATTGTCTGCTAATGCTCTGAATACGGATGGTAAATCCGTGCCATTATTGTTTTCAGCCATTTACTTTCTTGCTGAAAGGTCGTTAATGAAACATAGTTTTTATTTTGAGGGATCCCTGCTGTGCAGGTAATGTTGTGACGGTCCTTAATCCTGAATACACAGTAAGAAGTCTTACAACACCAGGTTAAAGTCCAACAGGTTTGTTTCAAACACGAGCTTTCGGAGCACGGCTCCTTCTTCAGGTGAATGGAAAGGCTTGTTCCAGAAATGTTTATATAGACACAGTCAGAGATGCCCCGGAATGCGAGCACCTGCAGGCAATCAAATCATCAAAGATGCAGAGAGAGAGGTAACTCCAGGTTAAAGAGGTGTGAATTGTCCCAAGCCAGTTCAGTCGGTAGGCCTCTGCAAGTCCAGGATTGTTGGTGGGGGCCGAATGTAATGCGACATGAATCCCAGATATTACATTCGGCCCCCACCAACAAGCCTGGACTTGCAGAGGCCTACCGACTGAACTGGCTTGGGACAATTCACACCTCTTTAACCTGGAGTTACCTCTCTCTCTGCATCTTTGATGATTTGATTGCCTGCAGGTGCTCGCATTCCGGGGCATCTCTGACTGTGTCTATATAAACATTTCTGGAACAAGCCTTTCCATTCACCTGAAGAAGGAGCCGTGCTCCGAAAGCTCGTGTTTGAAACAAACCTGTTGGTCTTTAACCTGGTGTTGTAAGACTTCTTACTGTGCTCACCCCAGTCCAACGCCGGCATCTCCACATCCTGAATACACAGGGCATGGGACATGTGAGAGTGAAGGGACGGAAGAATGCTTTCTGACCGAATTAAGGTGTGAAGCCAGGTCTGTCTGTAGTTTTCCAGCTTTCAATAGGTTCTTCTCTCACAATTCGGGTCCTGAGTCGAAACCTGGAAGATTCTCTCCTCGGGTCTACATAGATTCCGTGGATCTGAGTAACTGTCTTGTTCCCCAATTTCATTTTTCCTCTTGACTTTCCTGATACTTATCGTCTAAACTCACACGTGCTGAAATTAGCCATGAATGTGTTTTATCCAGAAAGACCGAAGGTGTTGTTTGAAATTAAAGTGCTGTGCTCCATCTTACAAATCGAATGTATAATTCCTCATAGTTATTTCAATATGTCAGTTCCTTATGGTTGTTGTTGGACTTTGCACTGACTATAATTAGTGGGAGGCATTGGCATACTGCTAGTGTCACTGGATAAGTAAACCAGACACCCAGAAAAATGCTCTGCCTACCAGGATGAAATCCCACTAATTCGCATGAAATTTGAATTTAATACAAATCTCGAATTAAAAGTCTAACGATGACGATGAAAACACTGCCAATTGTTGGAAAGAGCCATGTGCTTCCTGTAGGGAAGAGAATCTGCCGTCCCTAACCTGGTCTCCCACAATGTGCCTCCACACCCACAGCGATGTGGTTGACACTTCACTGCTCCCTCACGGGCAATTGCGGATGGCCAATACATTCGGGCACAGCCTGTGAAGCTCCACCGCCCGTGAACACATGAAAAAATAATATTCTGCATTTACAATTAATTCCTTATCTATTATGTTTTGCTTCCATTATTTTTCAAAAACCTGACATGGCTTTAAGTGGTCTATAATTAGTGTTCTACATTTTGTTTGAAGTAAATGTAGACGATTAGCTTCCGATTAGGATGAATGTCAACATTTTTTGTTGGATTCTGTAATATATTGTCGGTAGGCACTGAACGGCAATGTCAGCATTGTTCTTTGATTTCATTTCCATTTGATTTCAGTTATTTCTGTCACATGTATTAATATAGAGTGAAAAGTGTTGTTTCTTGAATGCTCTGCAGAAAACGCATATCTTACAAAGGGAAGGAAAGAGAGACTACAGAATGTAATGTTACAGTCACAGCTGGGGTGTAGAGAAATCATCAATTTAAGACGAGGTAGGTCCATTGAAATGCCTGATGGCAGTAGGCAAGAAACAGTTCTTGAGTTGGTTCGTCCGTGGCCTCAATCTTTTATATTTGCTTCCTGCCGGAAGCAGGTAGACGACAGTATATCCTGTGTGAGTTAGGTCCTTAATTATACTGGTAGCCTTTCCGAGACAGTGGGAATTGTAGACAGAGTCAATGGATGGGAGGATGATTTGCGTGATTGACTGGGCTACATTCACGACAGTTTGTATTTTGCTGCGATCTTGGGCAGAGTACGATCCAAACCCAGCAGCGATATAAACAGGAATAATGGTGCATGTGTAAACGTTGCTGAGAATCGGAGGTGACATGCCAAATTCCCTTAGTCTTTTGAGAGCGAAGTGTCATTGGTGGGCTTCCTTAACTCTTGTGTCTGAATGGTGGAACAAGATATGTTCTTGGTAATCTTGAAGCTCTCGACCCTTTCACCTTGGTTACGATTGGTGTAGAGAGGGGCATGGGCTCCTCTCCGCTTCCTGAGGTCGATGATAATATTTGTACCGTCCTGTGTACCCTCCTGCCCAAACAGGTCCAGTGGGCTACACGGTGGCCTCGGTCTGCACTGCAGACCATACTCCACATGACCTCTCACAACTCGCCCTTCCCGCATCACTCCCAAACAAACATCAACTGAATCGCGCTTCCCTCCGGAACGCAACATTCCCGGTCGGTGCATGGCACTGTGACTCCGCCGCCCCTCAGAGACTGCCGCCAAGGGTCCCGTTGGCTGGCCCAATCCATGCCAGTGAACGCACTGCGACTCCTTCCGGCGCCCTCCTGTCGGGGTAACTTCGGGCGACCCAGTTGGTCGGCTGACGCTCGGTTCCGTCGAAGGCTGTAGCCTCCCGACCGCTGTCATTCTGCGGAAGCACAGGCCCTGATGGACGGTCAGTGAGGGGGCAGCATGGGGGCTGCCGTGCATACTGCGGCAGGGGCGGTCCGTGGCTGATGGGCGGTCAGTGAGGGGGGCAGCATGGGGGCTGCCGTGCAGACTGCGGCAGGGGCGGTCCGTGGCTGATGGGCGGTCAGTGAGGGGGGCAGCATGGGGGCTGCCGTGCAGACTGCGGCAGGGGCGGTCCGTGGCTGATGAACGGTCAGTGAGGGGCTGTTTAGCTCACTGGGCTAATCGCTGGCTTTGTAGGCAGACCAAGGCAAGCTAGCAGCACAGTTCAATTCCCGTAACAGCCTCCCCGAACAGGCGCCGGAATGTGGCGACTAGGGACTTTTCACAGTAACTTCATTTTGAAGCCTACTCGTGACAATAAGCGATTTTCATTTCATTTCCTCTCGGCCAGCCAGCCGCAGGACTAGCTGCACGCATTGTCTCCTCTGGGATGATGTCCTTCCTCCTCTCTCCCTCAGCACCATGATACCTGTTTCCTGATTTTCAATAGGACGGGAGAAACTCGCCGCTGGTAATTCCTCCTGGCAGAAGCTGAGCATTGCGGAGGCCGCGGGATTAGAGGGTCAGGGCGTTCAGAATAGGCCAACGGTCTTTACCGTCCGAGGGGTCAGAACACATTGACGCCGCTGTCCAGACACTGGACCCTGGCCTTCTGTCGGGCACCTGGCGCCAGCCACGATTGCTGACTCACATGGGAATCTCCGCCTAATCGAGTTGTGTTCACTGGCCAAAGTCCCCTTCCCACCTTACAGCCACTTGTTGAAATGTTTGCTGATAATGTGAAGGAAATCCCGCTAATTGATTGGCATAGTAATTCGGCACAGTCCCAGTGATCTGATGCGGGACTGGGGAACCTCTGAGGTCTGGTGTCCGATATTGAGGCCCTTTGTGTGAGGGCTAATCCCGAGGAGCTGTCGAGGCGATGGACACTGTGTCGTGTTTTCGAGCGTGGGGATCGGCGCTCAGTGTGAATGGTGATGATTAAAGTATATGATTAGGAGGAAAGTAACTGGGCACTTCTTCTGTCAGTGATACTATCCCAATAATGGTTGTATTTGAGACGAAGGAAGGCAGCTTTCCAATCACGTGGCTATTGCTGAACGTGGTAAATATTCTGCTGAGTGTTCTGACCCGGCAGTGCGCTCTTGCTCCAGACAGTGATGTCTAAACCTGGTGGTCGCTGATCGTTGGGAGTTTGTTTCATTCCTGGAAGGGTGAGTAATTCTGTGGCATGTCTCATTCTGAGAGAGGTGCCATTTGATTGTGCTGGGGCAGATAATCTTAAACCGAGTACTTATTCCTGAGGCACTGCGGGATTCTGATTCAGGCTGGAGGACTGATCCTGGGTGAAAGGCTATTGTTGGAGATATCAGTTTCCAAGAGAGGGATCTGAACCAGAAATGAGAGCATTCCCTGTGATTTTCACATCACTTGATTGGAACCAACCTTGGAGACTGTGTCATTTCCCAACAAAGCTCTGAGTCTCTAATTACCTGATCAGGGATGCTATTCCATACTGGGGGCCATGGGAGGTTAGCCTACGTCAGATACATGGCCTGCATGTTTGGAATATTTCATAGAATTTACAGTGCAGACGGAGGCCATTCGGCCCAACGAGTCTGCACCGTCTCTTGGAAAGAGCACCCTACCCAAGGTCAACACCTCCACCCTATCCCCATAACCCAGTAACCCCACCCAACACTATGGGCAATTTTGGACATTAAGGGTAATTTATATTGGCCAATCCACCGAACCCGCACATATGTGGACTGTGGGAGAAAACCGGAGCACCCGGAGGAAACCCACGCACGCATGCGGAGGATGTGCAGACTCCGCACAGACAGTGACCCAAGCCGGAATCGAACCTGGGACCCTGAAGCTGTGAAGCGATTGTGCTATCCACAATGCTACCATTGTTCCATACATAGTAGGGGTCAAAACCTGTTGAGGGCCTATTTCTGGGATTGCATGCTGTGGGGATGGGGGAAAGCTGGCGATAGCCAGTTCCTGATTATTGTTTTTTTGGTGCCGTCCCTAAGAATGATATTGCGATTTTCCCTATATTGGTAGACGATATGGCCACGTGACATTGGTGGTAATCCTTGGAAAATGCAGTAATCCTGCTGACGTGCATCCACTGAGGACACCAGTTCCAGCATGTGTAAATCTGATTCAGAATCCGATAATTTATTGGCGGATCGATCGCTCACCCAATGCCAAAAGTTGCCGTCTTCATGTACACTTTTTTTTCCATTGTCGAAACATGACCTGTCAACAGGAAACCTGTCAAACAGATGAAATCAGATAGCCAATCTCATAAATCATTTAGATGATTGAACGAGCGTTCAGCTGTACCGACAGGGATGAGGTTGGGATATTTACATTATGAATTCAGAACAAGGCCCAATCCAGGCGGTTTGTGAAACTCAGATTCCTTTGTGCCTGATTCAGAAAAGGACAATGTGTTATCAGTAACTAGAAATATTTCCTCTCGTCTCTGTTTTGCAGTTAATTTAATGGCAATTCTGATCCTGTCCCGGAGAAATTGTGGCCTTACCGTCTGCGTCACTCGGTACCTCATCGCCATGGCAACGGCGGATCTTCTGGTTATTATCATCAAGGTCATATTGAAAAGAATGAATGATTATTATTTCCCAGTGAGTTTCCTATACATCACCCCTGTGTGCAGTGTTCACGTTGTCCTGGCGGGAGCAGCCACAGATTGTTCCGTTTGGTTCACCATAGCGTTTTCCTTTGATCGATTTGTGGCCATTTGTTGTCAGAAGCTGAAAACAAAATACTGCACCGGAAAAACAGCGACTGTGGTTCTCGCAACAACTGGAATACTGTTATTTTTAAAAAACATTCCCTTCTACTTCACACTTAAACCTTTATTCATATTCCACAATGTACCGTGGGGCTGTCTAAAGAAAGCAAGCATATATTTTGATGCTGGATGGGTTGGATTTCAGTGGGTTGACAGGGTCACAACTCCGTTGCTCCCATTCGGTTTAATCCTGTTGGTAAACGCTCTGACAGTCAGACACATTGTTCTGACAAGTCGGGTCCGTCAGGGACTGATGACGCACAGTAAGGGAAAAAAATACAGTGATCGAGAGATGGAAAGCAGAAGGAAATCTATGATTTTACTCTTCAGCATATCGGTAACTTTCATTCTTTTGTGGTCGGTCGATGTTATAAAATTCGTGTATGTTAAAGTGATCGGGTTATTTAATATCAGTGAATCTGTATACACATTAGAAAGAGCTGGAGCTATGCTTCTCAATTTAAATTGTTGTACAAACACATTTATTTATGTGGTAACTCAGGCCAGGTTCAGAGAACAAATCAAATTAACGCTGAAATACCCGCTCAAAGCCATTGCACACCGAGTCAACCAATCCAGGAATTCCGCCTGGTGACAGACAGCCCGATCAGCGAATCGGGAGGAACACAGAATCACTACGATCTGCTTCAGCTGAGCAGAAATCTTGTTCCAATCACTCCAATAACCTTTCAAACAGATATAATCATCAAGTCGGTAAAGTTCACATCAGCAAACCGTAGAATCTGAGCTGGTGATGTAAGGACACATCAGCCAACCAGGCAATCTAAGGGAAAGACCCGCAGAATTACCGAGGAGCTGAATAGAGAGACAGAAGGCTCCATGTCATTGAACGGCAGTTCTGAACCACGTCACCTCCATTCAGAACACTGGCGGTTTCATGGTGACGGGGGGGGGGGGGGCATGGCGGGAGGAAATGTGGCCAATTACTGGCGATGGAGAATCGCGTCCTTGTCTGACGTCGTCGTTGAACTTGTCTGGATAATCCCAGCGACACTTTGTGACATTGGACAAACATTCGCCTTCCCATTTAAATCGAGATATTCGCAACTTGAAATACACGGGATAGTGGTGGGGAATCCAGGGAAGTCACAACTTTTAAAAGTATTTTTGTCCAGAGTAATGTGCAGTCGCATATTTCAACACACCGTCTTCTATCTATACTTCGCCAGCGAATTAAATGGAATTAATCTGGAAGCTAACGCAAACAGCTTCCTCGAGTTTCAAAGAGGAAAGCTAGACATGAATAACCACAACACTTTCAGAAAGGCAGTACGTCCTACCTCATTTACCAGTCAGAATTATAGTTTTGATTGGATATGTGTCAATATTGTTTAAATGGCAAATGTCCCAGTCGACAACAATCTGAGAATGGTCAGTAAATCTGTATTGGATGAAGGTTCACGTATAAATATCATTCCCGCCATTCCCACTCTTAAGTACAGCTTCATGTAATATCATACATGGACAAATAGAACATACGAGCAGCCGGGCCCCATTCAGCCACTCGAGACTGTTCCGCCGCCAATCAGATCATGGCCTGCAATAACCTAGCTCACGTGCTTACATAAATCAATACATTTCTGTGTTCAATTGTTTAATGACTCTGCTTGCGTCAGTTTTACAGGAAGTGTGTTCTGAAGATTCATGAGCCTCTGAGTGTAAAATAGAAAGGCAGAGTACTGGGCTAATGGTAAGATTCTTGGCAGTGTGGACGAGCAGAGAGATCTCGTTGTCAATGACCATCGATCCCTGAAAGTTGCCACCCAGGTTGAGAGGGTTGTTAAGAAGGAGGACGGTGTGTTGGCTTTTATTGGTAGAGGAATTGAGTTTTGGAGCCATGAGGTCATGCTGCAGTTGTACAAAAGTCTGGTGCGGCCGCATTTGGAGTATTGTGTGCAGTTCTGGCCGCCACATTATAGGAAATATGTGAAAGCATTGGAAAGCGTACAGATGAGATTTACAAGAATGTTGCCTGGTATGGAATTCTATGGAATTCCTTGCCCAGTGAAGCAGTTGAGTCTCCTTCATTACATGTTTTTAAGGTAAAGATAGATAGTTTTTTGAAGAATAAAGGGATTAAGGGTTATGGTGTTCGGGCCGGAAAGTGGAGCTGAGTCCACAAAAGATCAGCCATGATCTAATTGAATGGCGGAGCAGGCTCGAGGGGCCAGATGGCCTACTCCTCCTCCTAGTTCTTATGTTCTTATGTTCTTATGGAGGGAAGATCATATGAGGAAAGGCTGAAGGACTTGAGGCTGTTTTCATTAGAGAGAAGAAGGTTAAGAGGGGACTTAATTGAGGCTTACAAGATGATCAGAGGATTAGATAGGGTGGACATCGAGAGCCTTTTTCCTCGGATGGTGATGTCTAGCACGAGGGGACATAGCATTAAATTGAGGGGAGATAGATATAGGACAGATGTCAGAGGTAGGTTCCTTACTCAGAGAGTAGTAAGGGCGTGGAATGCCCTGCCTGCAACAGTAGTGGACTCGCCAACACTAAACGATTTCAAATGGTCATTGGATAGGGATATGGACGATAAGGGAATAGTGTAGAGGGACTTTAGAGGGGTTTCACAGGACAGCGCAGCATCGTGGGCTGAAGGGCCTGTACTGCGCTGCAATGTTCTATGTTCTATGTTCGAAATGCGCAAGAACATAATTTTAAACAGTGACAGCTAGTTCCTCATTGCCATGATATTTATCCAATTTGTAAATAGTTGACGTCCCGTAGCACGGTGGCATAATGGTTAGCACTGCTGCCTCACAGACACTGTTCCTGGATTCAATTCCGGAGTTCGCATATTCTCCCCGTGCTGTTCCTTCCACAGTCGAAGATGTGCAGGTGCGGTGAATTAGCCAGATTAAATTGCTACTTAGTTTCCAAAAAACGTTAGTTGTGATTTCTGGGTTACGGGGTGATAGTGGACGTGTTGGCTGCGGTATGGTGGCACTCTCACGGGCCGATGCAGAATCGATGGACCAAAAAGATTCATTCTACACTGTAAGCATTCTATGATTCTATTCTGATACATCTGGCATTTTGCTACCTGATAAAATGTCCACTCTCTAACTCCTGTCATCATTGAGACTTCTATCGATGGCAAAGTGTTATACCCGTAAATGTTTTCAATTTCGTTGCTAACAGAGGTTCTTGTAAGAAATCAGACTGATTCTGCAGGAATGTCTTCAACTGGGGAAGCACCCCGTTCTAAATTAATTACTACCAAGTTCTGATGTTGTCATGTGAGAGTAACTTTAAGAAATGGGGGCTTATAGATGGGTATGTATTTAAATATATGTAGTGAGAGTACCTTTAATACATGGGTGTTTACTACTGCAGTGATGTCAGAAAGTGGGTGGAGCTGGGCTGTCTCAGCTTTTTACTTTCATGTTAGGCTGTTTGCTTCAGTGTGTGTTGAAGTTTCGTTTTAAGAGCTGGATAGCTGCAGTCACAACCAGAAGGTGTATGTATCTCTCTGTAATCTAAGGATCGTATTTCGATCATGATGATTTAGAACTAATATCAGTTGTGACTTTAACCTGATGTCCATCTGGTAAAAGGTGTTTCAGTCTCATGGGTGTTAAAAGGAAAGTTTAAAGGATCACTTAGTGTTATATGTTTTGGGGGTTGAATTTGAATTAATGGTTGCAAAGATGTTCACTGTATGTTTTAAAAAGAATAGAATAAACATTGTTTTGCTTTAAAAAAAACTTTTCAATTTCTGCTGTACCGCACCTGTAGAGTGGGCCGGGCGTTCTCCAAACCACAATCTATTAAAAGTTGTGGGTCACGTGAACTCCATGATAAACTTTGGGGTTCTCTAAACCATGGCCCATAATAATATTCACTGCAAAAGAGATGTTAGTATAACTGGCCTGTAGTTTCTGATTTCTGATATGCTGCCTTTTTGAATAGTGGAGGTGCATTTGCAAACTTCCAGCATAATGGAACCTTTTCCGATTCTCGAGGTTTGGATGATTAAAGACAGTCATCAAAGAATTTACAGTGCAGAAGGAGACCACTCGGCCCATCGAGTCTGCACCGGCCCTTGGTGCGAGCACCCCACTCAAACACACACTTCTCCCACACCATGCCCTTAACCCACGAACCCTAATTCAACTTGTTGGACACTAAGGGGCAGTTTATCATGGCCAATCCACCTAACCGCTCATCTTTCGACTGTGGGAGGAAACCGGACCACCCAGAGGAACATACGGGGGGAACATGCAGACTCCACACAGACAGTGAGCCAAGCTGGGAATCTAACCTGGGACCCTGGAGCTGTGAAGCAACTGTGCTAATCACTGGGCTACCGTGCTGCCCCTATAGCAATGTATCAGCTATCTCATTGGATATTTACTTGAATAACCCATGATGACTTGCATCGAGACACGGGCACCTTCCATCCTCCATCTCCCACAATTTACTCAATAGCACTCCTTTAATGGTTGTTTTTCTGTGTTGCTCTCTCACATCCATTTAGTGAATAATAGCTGATTCTGGGGTGCTTCTTGTATCCTCCACAGGAAAACTGGCAAAAGATAAATGTTCAGTTCATTTTCCATAGCAGACTAATTTTCTCGGACCCAACCATATTTTGTTTTTAATATTTAGGAACATTTTCTGTGTTTTGGGTAGATTTATCGTGAACATTAACGTTCCCTTATTAATATTTCAGTCCTGCTTTGATATTGCTGTTCTATCATGTCCGATTGTCGAGCTTGTCACCTGTCCGTCACAATTACATGTTTATTTTTAAAGTTGCATGTTATCTTTAAACGATTAATCTTTTTATAATTAAAAACAAATAATGCAATGTTTTGAATTTAAGGGGGAATTTAGCATACACAGTCCACCTATACTGCAGATCTAATGGGTTGTGGGTGTGAGACTACCACAGACACGCGGGGAATGTACAAACTCCACAAATTCAGCATTTGTAACCAGTGCGCCACCGTGATGCCCCATATAACTGATTAAGTTAAACTGAATGTTGTATCTTTCTGCTGATTATTTTCCTGCCTTGTCGTGGTGGGGCTACTCTATTCATTCAGAAATCCCCCTAAACGTGTGGCACAAAAATTTCACTGACTTATCCATTACACTAATTTTCCCATTCATTTTAACCAGCTTCGCATTCAAACCCTCACAACTCCTCTCATTTAAATTTCAAAACATAGCCTCAAACAATTTTCTTCCCCTCACAATAAAGATAAAATTGCATCAAAAAATGTTCGCTGCTACCGAGTTGCCACTTTCACTGTGAGATGTTTAATTATTTCCGACTAATGCCAGTTCCAGGTCCAGCAGAGCGCGCACTCCAGTTGGATTCAGAATATAATATTCAAAGCATCTGTAACGAAGATTTTCAATAAACCGTTTTTTTAAGCCTGCCTATACGATTCTGAATGTTACTGGTTAAATACAAGTTTCTGTCTCCATGATTATCGCTGTCTTTCCCTTAAGCTTCAATTCTCTTTTACCTTATGCTGCATTCGACACTGTGGTTGTTATTTGGGGACGTCGTATATGAAACCCCCAACTGAATCATTGCCTGAATCACTTCTCATCTCCCAACAAACCATTTTCATCTCTTGGTCTTCTGAACTTAGATCATCACTCTCCAATAATAATAGCTTATTGTCACATGTGGGCATCAAGTAAGTTACTGCGAAAAGCCCCTTGCTGTCATATTCCGGCGCCTGTTCGGAGAGTCCGGTATGTGAATTGAATCCACGCTGCTGGATTGTTCTGCATTACAAGCTAGCTATTTAGCCCGGTGTGCTAAACAAGGCTCTCTTCGCTGGTGATATCATCAGGAACGAGGAAACCCAATCCATCGCCTTATTCCCCCTTTATTTACAGCCAAACCATCCTTCACTCTTCAATACTCAGGGCAAAATCATTGCCCTCTTCCCACCATTTCTCCATAATGGCTATCGAATGTTGATTCTGTATTGCCAGTCCGCTCTCAGTTCATCTGCTTTATTTCACATCTTCGGTCCATTCAGTTGCTGATCTTTTATTTTCATTGTTTTATTCTTCTTCATAACCTGTAGTCCCTCCTGCTAATTGGACCTCCCAATGCCTTGTTTTCACGGTCAGTGTTTGATTTCTCCCAACAATAACTCCCTCCCTCTTGCCTGGTCTCTGATTTACCGCCTGATCCAAAATTCGATGGGTTGCCACCATTGTTTCGTTTTAAATCCTCACATCTCCTCTAGTTATGCGGTTCACAGGAATTCCGATCCCAACATAGTCCGGGACCGTCTGCCGTGCAATGATGTTGCGTGTGGTAGCTTCCGCTCAGAAGGCATTACACTTTCAATTATGCGTTCTGCCGGCGGGGTTGGCATTAATCCCAATCTCAGTCAAACCAGTAGCTCGGACTGAGTTGCATTGTCCCATTTAATAAAATAAATATCCATGGAATAACTTATTTAAGCATGCACCAATTTGTTAATTTGTCATCAGTGACATATTGTCGTTACGAACCAACAAGTTAATTTAAACCTGGATAATGAGGAGGGGCGCAGTAACCCAAACAAGCACTTCCTCCTGCAGCCGGTATATGGAATGGCAGACTGCCAGGAGACCCTCCAGAATCAAAACATCACACTCTGCATGGAGTGTATCAGGGAGAGGTTCCAACAGAGCATCTCATGGAGCTCAATGAGCGTCGCTCACATTTGTCCGCATTTCATCAATTGTAAAACCTCTGTCTTTACTCGAAAACGTGTTTCTTTTTCGAAAATAAATTTACAATATCCAATTATTATTTTTTCCAAGCGGAAATTTAGCGTAGACAATCCACCTCCGCTGCGCATCTTTGGTGTGTGTGGGTGAAACCCAGGTAGACACGGGGAGAATGTGCAAACTACAGACGGACAGTGACCCACGGCCCGGATTCGAAACCGGGTCCTCAGCTCCCTGTGCTGCAGTGCTAACCAGTGTGCCGCGTGCCACCCCTGAAAACGTGTTTCTGATCGATTTCAGTTATCCAGACAAAGAAGCTGTGAACCATCATTAAGAGGTTTTATTCAAAATTATGTTGCCTTCTAGTGGATTCAGAGGTCAATTTTGACCAGTGTGAAATTATATGTAGCTTCCGAATTCCCTTAATGTGCAGATTTATTGGTAAAGTAATATCTCTCTTCCACAAATCTGGCAAATTATTTGCGAATAATTGCAGAACTCTTAGTTTACATATTTGCTCGATCAGGGAGAATGTTTCAGATTGTGATCAGCGGACCATCGAACAGTTCTGAAAATATTGTAAATGTGGAATAAGATGAACCTTTCCATTTTGATGAGAAAAAGGAAAACAGCTAAACCCACTCCAATTTCCTATTTTCTGTGGCAACGTTTTGAAAGTGGCAAGATTTCAGTGCCAAATATCTGTCTTTTTAATTAATGTCACTGAAATGAAAACAAATTCATATCGAAAAATGTGCAACACAACACAATAGTGCTTCACCTATCAAAGTTTCCAAGCAATAACATGAACCCCATTTGCTGAAATATACCATGAAGCAAGAAACAATGCCAGTCCCTCCCACACATAGATAACAGTGACCAAAGCTTTAAAGTGCAGACCAACAGGCCACTATATACCCACTCCCCGTGAACCTGACCTTCTCGAGGTATAGGAAATGCATTCAACCACTGAGCCATGGTGATTGCTGGCTGGCGTCACTTGTTTCAAGGTTAACCACATCCATCACCGGGCCAGCAGCGATACGATTATCAATGCATTCATCCTGTCCCGTCCTCAACACCAGCTAGTCCCACACGACACACGTCGTGTGGCACTACATAGGCACGTTTTCAACTCAACATTCAGGAGTGCCAAAATGCTGCGGAAAAAATCCGCCAAACACAGCAGCTTGGGAAAGAAACAGAAAATGTGCGTGTGGTGAGCAGGATCTCCAAAACACAGCTCACACTTATCTTCGACCCCTTCAAAAAAAATCGACTGAACCGGACCATGGTGAGGTGCGCCCTAAACACAAAATTGATACATACATCGATACATCGATAAAGAGAAGATAGGAGCAGGAGGAGGTGTTTTGGATGTTCGAGCCTGCTCCGCCATTCATCACGATCATTGCTGATCATCCAACTCAATAGCTTAATCCTGCTTTCTCGCCATAGCCTTTGATCCCATTCTCCCAAGTGCTGAATCCAGCCGCCTTTTGAATATACTATGCACGGTAGCATGGTGGTTAGCATAAATGCTTCACAGCTCCAGACAAAGACAGGCCGGCAGCACGGTTCGATTCTCGTATCGGCATCCCTTAACAGGTGCCGAAATATGGCGACTAGGGGCTTGTCATAGTAACTTCAGTTGAAGCCTACTTGTGAGAATAAGTGATTTTCATTTTTTCATTTTCATGTCATGGCAAATGTTCCGTGCATTAAGGTACAGAGACTTGAAGTTTGTCTTTTTTACAAAGTTTTTCTTTCTCCCAATATTTTTCTGTACTGCCCTGTTTGAATTTTACCCTCGGTTTCTTCACCTATCACTTTTCTTCTTCACTATTCTACTGCTTCTGTCCTAACTCCCTCTTTCTCTGTCTCCTTGAATAGCTTCCCATCCCCCCTGGCAATATTAGTTTAATCCCTCTCCAACCGGTCTAGCAATTAGCCCCCTGGGATATCAATCCCAGTCCTGCCCAGGTATAGCATGTCCAGTTTATGCAGGTCCCACCGCCCCCCAAACCAGTCCCAATCTCCCAGAAATCTGAAGCCCTCACCCTGAAACCATCTCTCCAGCCAAGTATTTATCCCGTTTCTCCTGTTATTTCTACTCTGACTAGCACGTGGCACCGGCTGTAATACAGTTTGCACTGAGTGCTGAGCTTGTGGCATTTGAGTGCTACAGTGAGAGTTTGGTGACTGAGGGAGTATAAGGGTTATTTAAAGTCTAGTATTTCTTTTATTTAGTTAATTAACTTAAAAGTTGCTGTTTGGTCTATAAGAAGGTGAATTTTGAATCAGCTTTAAACAAGGTTCTACTTGGACTTACTTGCAGCTGGAGCTTGTTAATTAGTTAATTGCATTAGGCCAGTTTTTAGAAGCTAGAGTCACAGTATAAATAGGGGCTAGATACAGTGCAGACTTTGTTTGCACTGAGTGCTGAGCTTGTGGCATTTGAGTGCTACAGTGAGAGTTTGGTGACTGAGGGAGTATAAGGGTTATTTAAAGTCTAGTATTTCTTTTATTTAGTTAATTAACTTAAAAGTTGCTGTTTGGTCTATAAGAAGGTGAATTTTGAATCAGCTTTAAACAAGGTTCTACTTGGACTTACTTGCAGCTGGAGCTTGTTAATTAGTTAATTGCATTAGGCCAGTTTTTAGAAGCTAGAGTCACAGTATAAATAGGGGCTATATACAGTGCAGACTTTGTTTGCACTGAGTGCTGAGCTTGTGGCATTTGAGTGCTACAGTGAGAGTTTGGTGACTGAGAGAGTATAAGGGTTATTTAAAGTCTAGTATTTCTTTTATTTAGTTAATTAACTTAAAAGTTGCTGTTTGGTCTATAAGAAGGTGAATTTTGAATCAGCTTTAAACAAGGTTCTACTTGGACTTACTTGCAGCTGGAGCTTGTTAATTAGTTAATTGCATTAGGCCAGTTTTTAGAAGCTAGAGTCACAGTATAAATAGGGGCTAGATACAGTGCAGACTTTGTTTGCACTGAGTGCTGAGCTTGTGGCATTTGAGTGCTACAGTGAGAGTTTGGTGACTGAGGGAGTGCTGAGCTTGTGGCATTTGAGTGCTACAGTGAGAGTTTGGTGACTGAGGGAGTGCTGAGCTTGTGGCATTTGAGTGCTACAGTGAGAGTTTGGTGACTGAGGGAGTGCTGAGCTTGTGGCATTTGAGTGCTACAGTGAGAGTTTGGTGACTGAGGGAGTATAAGGGTTATTTAAAGTCTAGTATTTCTTTTATTTAGTTAATTAACTTAAAAGTTGCTGTTTGGTCTATAAGAAGGTGAATTTTGAATCAGCTTTAAACAAGGTTCTACTTGGACTTACTTGCAGCTGGAGCTTGTTAATTAGTTAATTGCATTAGGCCAGTTTTTAGAAGCTAGAGTCACAGTATAAATAGGGGCTATATACAGTGCAGACTTTGTTTGCACTGAGTGCTGAGCTTGTGGCATTTGAGTGCTACAGTGAGAGTTTGGTGACTGAGAGAGTATAAGGGTTATTTAAAGTCTAGTATTTCTTTTATTTAGTTAATTAACTTAAAAGTTGCTGTTTGGTCTATAAGAAGGTGAATTTTGAATCAGCTTTAAACAAGGTTCTACTTGGACTTACTTGCAGCTGGAGCTTGTTAATTAGTTAATTGCATTAGGCCAGTTTTTAGAAGCTAGAGTCACAGTATAAATAGGGGCTAGATACAGTGCAGACTTTGTTTGCACTGAGTGCTGAGCTTGTGGCATTTGAGTGCTACAGTGAGAGTTTGGTGACTGAGGGAGTGCTGAGCTTGTGGCATTTGAGTGCTACAGTGAGAGTTTGGTGACTGAGGGAGTGCTGAGCTTGTGGCATTTGAGTGCTACAGTGAGAGTTTGGTGACTGAGGGAGTTAGGTGAGGAGGGAGTAAGGTGCTCCTTACATTTCATTTCCTATATTTATCAAAGAGCGTGAAGGGAACCAGGAGTTTAGAGTACAGCTGACTGGGAGCAGAGTCGGAGGGCGGAGGTCCAGTTAGTCCACAGGGCAGCTAATTCTGTAAAGTAAGAGGGGATGGAGGCTAGGGCAGTTGAATGCTCCTCCTGTAGGATGTGGGTGGTGAGGGATACCACTGGTGTCCCCGCTGACTATACCTGCGGGAAGTGCACCCAACTCCAGCTCCTCAGAGACCGTGTTAAGGTACTGGAGCTGGAGCTGGATGAACTTCGGATCATCCGGGAGGCAGAGGGGGTCATAGAGAAGAGTTACAGGGAGGTAGCCACACCAAAGGTACTGGACAAGAGTAGCTGGGTTACAGTCAGGGGAAAGAAAACTAACAGGCAGACAGTGCAGGGATCCCTCGTGGCCATTCCCCTTCAAAACAAGTATACCGTTTTGGATGCTGTTGGGGGGGATGACCTACCGGGGGAAGGCCCCAGCGGCCAGGTCTCTGGCACTGAGTCTGGCTCTGGGGCTCAGAAGGGAAGGGGGGAGCATAGAAAAGCAATAGTAATAGGAGATTCAATGGTTAGGGGAATAGATAGGAGATTCTGTGGTCGCGAGCGAGACTCCCGAAAGGTATGTTGCCTCCCGGGTGCCAGGGCCAGGGATGTCTCTGATCGTGTCTTCAGGATCCTGAAGGGGGAGGGTGAGCAGCCAGAAGTCGTGGTGCACATTGGTACCAACGATGTAGGTAGGAAAAAGGGTGTTGAGGTAATAAACAAGTTTAGGGAGTTAGGCTGGAAGTTAAGGGCCAGGACAGACAGAGTTGTCATCTCTGGTTTGTTGCCGGTGCCACGTGATAGCGAGGCTAGGAATAGGGAGAGAGTGCAGTTGAACACGTGGCTGCAGGAATGGTGTAGGAGGGAGGGCTTCAGGTATTTGGATAATTGGAGCGCATTCTGGGGAAGGTGGGACCTGTACAAGCAGGACGGGTTGCATCTGAACCAGAGGGGCACCAATATCCTGGGGGGGAGGTTTTCTAGTACTCTTCGGGAGGGTTTAAACTAATTTGGCAGGGGAATGGGAACCGGATCTGTAGTCCAGCAACTAAGGTAGACGATAGTCAGGACGCCAAAGCACGTAGTGATGCAGTGGAGAAGGTAACAATGACAAAGGAGAGTACTTGCAGGCAAGGAGATGGGTTGAAGTGTGTATACTTTAATGCAAGAAGCATCAGGAATAAGGTGGGTGAACTTAAGGCATGGATCGGTACTTGGGACTACGATGTGGTGGCCATCACGGAAACTTGGATAGAAGAGGGCCAGAAATGGTTGTTGGAGGTCCCTGGTTATAGATGTTTCAACAAGATTAGGGAGGATGGTAAAAGAGGTGGGGGGTGGCATTGTTAATTAGAGATAGTATAACAGCTGCAGAAAGGCAGTTCGAGGGGATCTGCCTACTGAGGTAATATGGGTTGAAGTTAGAAATAGGAAAGGAGCAGTCACCTTGTTGGGAGTGTTCTATAGGCCCCCCAATAGCAGCAGAGATGTGGAGGAACAGATTGGGAAACAGATTCTGGAAAGGTGCAGAAGTCACAGGGTAGTAGTCATGGGCGACTTCAACTTCCCAAACATTGAGTGGAAACTCTTTAGATCAAATAGTTTGGATGGGGTAGTGTTTGTGCAGTGTGTCCAGGAAGCTTTTCTAACACAGTATGTAGATTGTCCGACCAGAGGGGAGGCCATATTGGATTTAGTACTTGGTAATGAACCAGGGCAGGTGATAGATTTGTTAGTGGGGGAGCATTTTGGAGGTAGTGACCACAATTCTGTGACTTTCACTTTAGTAATGGAGAGGGATAGGTGCGAGCAACAGGGCAAGGTTTATAATTGGGGGAAGGGTAAATACAATGCTGTCAGACAAGAATTGAAGTGCAGAAGTTGGGAACATAGGCTGTCAGGGAAGGACACAAGTGAAATGTGGAACTTGTTCAAGGATCAGGTACTGCGTGTCTTTGATATGTATGTCCCTGTCAGGCAGGGAAGAGATGGTCGAGTGAGGGAACCATGGTTGACAAGAGAGGTTGAATGTCTTGTTAAGAGGAAGAAGGAGACTTATGTAAGGCTGAAGAAACAAGGTTCAGACAGGGCGCTGGAGGGATACAAGATAGCCAGGAGGGAACTGAAGAAAGGGATTAGGAGAGCTAAGAGAGGGCATGAAAAATCTTTGGCGGGTAGGATCAAGGAAAACCCCAAGGCCTTTTACACATACGTGAGAAATATGAGAATGACTAGAGTGAGAGTAGGTCCGATTAAGGACAGTAGCGGGAGATTGTGTATTGAGTCTGAAGAGATAGGAGAGGTCTTGAACAAGTATTTTTCTTCAGTATTTACAAATGAGAGGGGCCATATTGTTGGAGAGGACAGCGTGAAGCAGACTGATAAGCTTGAGGAGATACTTGTCAGGAAGGAAGATGTGTTGCGCGTTTTGAAAAACTTGAGGATAGACAAGTCCCCCGGGCCTGACGGGATATATCCAAGGATTCTATGGGAAGCAAGAAATGAAATTGCAGAGCCGTTGGCAATGATCTTTTCGTCCTCGCTGTCAACAGGGGTGGTACCAGAGGATTGGAGAGTGGCGAATGTCGTGCCCCTGTTCAAAAAAGGGAATAGGGATAACCCTGGGAATTACAGGCCAGTTAGTCTTACTTCGGTGGTAGGCAAAGTAATGGAAAGGGTACTGAGGGATAGGATTTCTGAGCATCTGGAAAGGCATTGCTTGATTAGGGATAGTAAGCACGGATTTGTGAGGGGTAGGTCTTGCCTTACAAGTCCTATTGAATTCTTTGAGGAGGTGACCAAGCATGTGGATGAAGGTAAAGCAGTGGATGTAGTGTACATGGATTTTAGTAAGGCATTTGATAAGGTTCCCCATGGTGGGCTTATGCAGAAAGTAAGGAGGCATGGGATAGTGGGAAATTTGGCCAGTTGGATAACAAACTGGCTAACCGATAGAAGACAGAGAGTTGTGGTGGATGGCAAATATTCAGCCTGGAGCCCAGTTATCAGTGGCGTACCGCAGGGATCAGTTCTGGGTCCTCTGCTGTTTGTGATTTTCATTAACGACTTGGATGAGGGAGTTGAAGGGTGGGTCAGTAAATTTGCAGATGATACGAAGATTGGTGGAGTTGTGGATAGTGAGGAGGGCTGTTGTCGGCTTCAAAGAGACATAGATAGAATGCAGAGCTGGGCTGAGAAGTGGCAGATGGAGTTTAACCCTGACAAGTGTGAGGTTGTCCATTTTGGAAGGACAAATCTGAATGCGGAATACAGGGTTAATGGTAGGGTTCTTGGCAATGTGGAGGAGCAGAGAGATCTTGGGGTCTATGTTCATTGTTCTTTGAAAGTTGCCACTCAAGTGGATAGAGCTGTGAAGAAGGCCTATGGTGTGCTAGCGTTCATTAGCAGAGGGATTGAATTTAAGTGCCGTGAGGTGATGATGCAGCTGTACAAAATCTTGGTCAGGCCACATTTGGAGTACTGTGTGCAGTTCTGGTCACCTCATTTTAGGAAGGATGTGGAAGCTTTGGAAAAGGTGCAAAGGAGATTTACCAGGATGTTGCCTGGAATGGAGAGTAGGTCATACGAGGAAAGATTGAGGGTGCTAGGCCTTTTCTCATTAGAACGGAGAAGGATGAGGGGCGACTTGATAGAGGTTTATAAGATGATCAGGGGAATAGATAGAGTAGACAGTCAGAGACTTTTTCCCCGGGTGGAACACACCTATTACAAGGGGACATAAATTTAAGATAAATGGTGGAAGATATAGAGGGGATGTCAGAGGTAGGTTCTTTACCCAGAGAGTAGTGGGGGCATGGAATGCACTGCCTGTGGTAGTAGTTGAGTCGGAAAATTTATGGACCTTCAAGCGGCTATTGGATAGGTACTTGGATTAGAGGAGAATAAGGGAGTGTAGGTTAACTTCTTAAGGGCAGCACGGTAGCATTGTGGATAGCACAATTGCTTCACAGCTCCAGGGTCCCAAGTTCGAGTTCGACTTGGGTCACTGTCTGTGTGGAGTCTACACATCCTCCCCGTGACTGCGTGGGTTTCCTCCGGGTACTCCGGTTTCCTCCCACAGTCCAAAGATGTGCAGGTTGGGTGGATTGGCCATGACAAATTGTCCAAAATTCTATGATTAACCTAGGACAAAAGTTCGGCGCAACATCGTGGGCCGAAGGGCCTGTTCTGTGCTGTATTTCTCTATCTATCTATCTATACGGCGCCTGGTGACTCCGAGCTAGAAGAATACACATACAGAGCCATAGAAGTGTTAAGCACACGGCCTTTAAACGGAGGCGTGTTAATACACTCCAATAAACGCGTTTTACACTCAAACTAAAACGTGCAACACACTCACACCCCTCACTGTCTCCCAAGCACAGCCCCATCACTGTGTCCCACTCACACCCCTCACTGTCTCCCAAGCACAGCCCCATCACTGTGTCCCACTCACACCCCTCACTGTCTCCCAAGCACAGCCCCATCACTGTGTCCCACTCACACCCCTCACTGTCTCCCAAGCACAGCCCCATCACTGTGTCCCACACACCCCTCACTGTCTCCCACTCACACCCCTCACTGTGTCCCACTCACACCCCTCACTGTCTCCCAAGCACAGCCCCATCACTGTGTCCCACACACACCCCTCACTGTCTTCCACTCACTCCACTCACTATCTCCCACTCACACCCCTCACTGTCTCCCAAGCACAGCCCCATCAGTGTGTCCCACTCACACCCCTCACTGTCTCCCAAGCACAGCCCCATCACTGTGTCCCACTCACACCCCTCACTGTCTCCCAAGCACAGCCCCATCACTGTGTCCCACTCACACCCCTCACTGTCACCCAAGCACAGCCCCATCACTGTGTCCCACTCACACCCCTCACTGTCTCCAAGCCCCATCACTGTGTCCCACTCACACCCTCACTGTCTCCCAAGCACAGCCCCATCACTGTGTCCCACTCACACCCCTCACTGTCTCCCAAGCACAGCCCCATCACTGTGTCCCACTCACACCCCTCACTGTCTCCCAAGCACAGCCCCATCACTGTGTCCCACTCACACCCCTCACTGTCTCCCAAGCACAGCCCCATCACTGTGTCCCACTCACACCCCTCACTGTCTCCCAAGCACAGCCCCATCACTGTGTCCCACTCACACCCCTCACTGTCTCCCAAGCACAGCCCCATCACTATCTCCCACTCACACCCCTCACTGTCTCCCAAGCACAGCCCCATCAATGTGTCCCACTCACACCCCTCACTGTCTCCCAAGCACATCCCCATCACTGTGTCCCACTCACACCCCTCACTGTCTCCCAATCTCACTCCCCTCACTATCTCCCACTCACACCGCTCACTGTCTCCCAAGCACAGCCCCATCACTGTGTCCCACTCACACCCCTCACTGTCTCCCAAGCACATCCCCATCACTGTGTCCCACTCACACCCCTTACTGTCTCCCAAGCACAGCCCCATCACTGTGTCCCACTCTCACCCCTCACTGTCTCCCACTCACACCCCTCACTACCTCCCACTCTCACTCCCCTCACTACCTCCCACTCACACCCCTCACTGTCTCCCAAGGACAGCCCCATCACTGTGTCCCACTCACACCCCTCACTGTCTCCCAAGCACAGCCCCATCACTGTGTCCCACTCGCACCCTCACTGTCTCCCAAGCACAGCCCCATCACTGTGTCCCACTCACACCCCTCACTGTCTCCCAAGCACAGCCCCATCACTGTGTCCAACTCACACCCCTCACTGTCTCCCAAGCACAGCCCATCACTGTGTCCCACTCACACCCCTCACTGTCTCCCAAGCACAGCCCCATCACTGTGTCCCACTCACAACCCCTCACTGTCTCCCAAGCACAGCCCCATCACACCGTCTCACTGTCTCCCACTCACACCCCTCACTTTCTCCCAATCACAGCCCCTCACTGTGTCCCACCTCACACCCCTCACTGTCTCCCAAGCACAGCCCCATCACTGTGTCCCACTCACACCCCTCACTGTCTCCCAAGCACAGCCCCGTCACTATCTCCCACTCACACCCCTCACTGTCTCCCAAGCACAGCCCCATCACTGTGTCCCACTCACACCCTCACTGTCTCCCACTCTCACCCCCTCACTATGTCCCACTCACACCCTCACTGTCTCCCAAGCACATCCCCATCACTGTGTCCCACTCACACCCCTCACTGTCTCCCAAGCACATCCCCATCACTGTGTCCCACTCACACCCCTCACTGTCTCCCACTCACACCCCTCACTACCTCCCACTCTCACTCCCCTCACTATCTCCCACTCACACCCCTCACTGTCTCCCACTCTCACTCCCCTCACTATCTCCCACTCACACCCCTCACTGTCTCCCAAGGACAGCCCCATCACTGTGTCCCACTCACACCCCTCACTGTCTCCCAAGCACAGCCCCATCACTGTGTCCCACTCGCACCCTCACTGTCTCCCAAGCACAGCCCCATTACTGTGTCCCACTCACACCCCTCACTGTCTCCCAAGCACAGCCCCATCACTGTGTCCCACTCACACCCCTCACTGTCTCCCAAGCACAGCCCCATCACTGTGTCCCACTCACACCCCTCACTGTCTCCCAAGCACAGCCCCATCACTGTGTCCCACTCACACCCCTCACTGTCTCCCAAGCTCAGCCCCATTACTGAGTCCCACTCACACCGCTCACTGTCTCCCACTCACACCCCTCACTTTCTCCCACTCACACCCCTCACTGTGTC
>NW_024055549.1:0-42712 GCF_902713615.1 Scyliorhinus canicula | reverse complement strand
GTCAGTATGAGGGGCTAGGCACCAGCGACATAGACAGGAGGCTCTGCATCGTCAGTATGAGGGGCTAGGTACCAGCGACATAGACAGGAGGCTCTGCATCGTCAGTATGAGGGGCTAGGTACCAGCGACATAGACAGGAGGCTCTGCATCGTCAGTATGAGGGGCTAGGCACCAGCGACATAGACAGGAGGCTCTGCATCGTCAGTATGAGGGGCTAGGTACCAGCGACATAGACAGGAGGCTCTGCATCGTCAGTATGAGGGGCTAGGTACCAGCGACATAGACAGGAGGCTCTGCATCGTCAGTATGAGGGGCTAGGTACCAGCGACATAGACAGGAGGCTCTGCATCGTCAGTATGAGGGGCTAGGTACCAGCGACATAGACAGGAGGCTCTGCATCGTCAGTATGAGGGGCTAGGCACCAGCGACATAGACAGGAGGCTCTGCATCGTCAGTATGAGGGGCTAGGCACCAGCGACATAGACAGGAGGCTCTGCATCGTCAGTATGAGGGGCTAGGTACCAGCGACATAGACAGGAGGCTCTGCATCGTCAGTATGAGGGGCTAGGTACCAGCGACATAGACAGGAGGCTCTGCATCGTCAGTATGAGGGGCTAGGTACCAGCGACATAGACAGGAGGCTCTGCATCGTCAGTATGAGGGGCTAGGTACCAGCGACATAGACAGGAGGCTCTGCATCGTCAGTATGAGGGGCTAGGTACCAGCGACATAGACAGGAGGCTCTGCATCGTCAGTATGAGGGGCTAGGCACCAGCGACATAGACAGGAGGCTCTGCATCGTCAGTATGAGGGGCTAGGTACCAGCGACATAGACAGGAGGCTCTGCATCGTCAGTATGAGGGGCTAGGCACCAGCGACATAGACAGGAGGCTCTGCATCGTCAGTATGAGGGGCTAGGTACCAGCGACATAGACAGGAGGCTCTGCATCGTCAGTATGAGGGGCTAGGTACCAGCGACATAGACAGGAGGCTCTGCATCGTCAGTATGAGGGGCTAGGCACCAGCGACATAGACAGGAGGCTCTGCATCGTCAGTATGAGGGGCTAGGTACCAGCGACATAGACAGGAGGCTCTGCATCGTCAGTATGAGGGGCTAGGTACCAGCGACATAGACAGGAGGCTCTGCATCGTCAGTATGAGGGGCTAGGCACCAGCGACATAGACAGGAGGCTCTGCATCGTCAGTATGAGGGGCTAGGCACCAGCGACATAGACAGGAGGCTCTGCATCGTCAGTATGAGGGGCTAGGCACCAGCGACATAGACAGGAGGCTCTGCATCGTCAGTATGAGGGGCTAGGTACCAGCGACATAGACAGGAGGCTCTGCATCGTCAGTATGAGGGGCTAGGCACCAGCGACATAGACAGGAGGCTCTGCATCGTCAGTATGAGGGGCTAGGCACCAGCGACATAGACAGGAGGCTCTGCATCGTCAGTATGAGGGGCTAGGTCACCAGCGACATAGACAGGAGGCTCTGCATCGTCAGTATGAGGGGCTAGGTACCAGCGACATAGACAGGAGGCTCTGCATCGTCAGTATGAGGGGCTAGGTACCAGCGACATAGACAGGAGGCTCTGCATCGTCAGTATGAGGGGCTAGGTACCAGCGACATAGACAGGAGGCTCTGCATCGTCAGTATGAGGGGCTAGGTACCAGCGACATAGACAGGAGGCTCTGCATCGTCAGTATGAGGGGCTAGGTACCAGCGACATAGACAGGAGGCTCTGCATCGTCAGTATGAGGGGCTAGGCACCAGCGACATAGACAGGAGGCTCTGCATCGTCAGTATGAGGGGCTAGGTACCAGCGACATAGACAGGAGGCTCTGCATCGTCAGTATGAGGGGCTAGGTACCAGCGACATAGACAGGAGGCTCTGCATCGTCAGTATGAGGGGCTAGGCACCAGCGACATAGACAGGAGGCTCTGCATCGTCAGTATGAGGGGCTAGGCACCAGCGACATAGACAGGAGGCTCTGCATCGTCAGTATGAGGGGCTAGGTACCAGCGACATAGACAGGAGGCTCTGCATCGTCAGTATGAGGGGCTAGGTACCAGCGACATAGACAGGAGGCTCTGCATCGTCAGTATGAGGGGCTAGGTACCAGCGACATAGACAGGAGGCTCTGCATCGTCAGTATGAGGGGCTAGGCACCAGCGACATAGACAGGAGGCTCTGCATCGTCAGTATGAGGGGCTAGGTACCAGCGACATAGACAGGAGGCTCTGCATCGTCAGTATGAGGGGCTAGGCACCAGCGACATAGACAGGAGGCTCTGCATCGTCAGTATGAGGGGCTAGGTACCAGCGACATAGACAGGAGGCTCTGCATCGTCAGTATGAGGGGCTAGGCACCAGCGACATAGACAGGAGGCTCTGCATCGTCAGTATGAGGGGCTAGGCACCAGCGACATAGACAGGAGGCTCTGCATCGTCAGTATGAGGGGCTAGGTACCAGCGACATAGACAGGAGGCTCTGCATCGTCAGTATGAGGGGCTAGGCACCAGCGACATAGACAGGAGGCTCTGCATCGTCAGTATGAGGGGCTAGGTACCAGCGACATAGACAGGAGGCTCTGCATCGTCAGTATGAGGGGCTAGGCACCAGCGACATAGACAGGAGGCTCTGCATCGTCAGTATGAGGGGCTAGGCACCAGCGACATAGACAGGAGGCTCTGCATCGTCAGTATGAGGGGCTAGGCACCAGCGACATAGACAGGAGGCTCTGCATCGTCAGTATGAGGGGCTAGGCTACCAGCGACATAGACAGGAGGCTCTGCATCGTCAGTATGAGGGGCTAGGCACCAGCGACATAGACAGGAGGCTCTGCATCGTCAGTATGAGGGGCTAGGTACCAGCGACATAGACAGGAGGCTCTGCATCGTCAGTATGAGGGGCTAGGTACCAGCGACATAGACAGGAGGCTCTGCATCGTCAGTATGAGGGGCTAGGCACCAGCGACATAGACAGGAGGCTCTGCATCGTCAGTATGAGGGGCTAGGTACCAGCGACATAGACAGGAGGCTCTGCATCGTCAGTATGAGGGGCTAGGCACCAGCGACATAGACAGGAGGCTCTGCATCGTCAGTATGAGGGGCTAGGCACCAGCGACATAGACAGGAGGCTCTGCATCGTCAGTATGAGGGGCTAGGCACCAGCGACATAGACAGGAGGCTCTGCATCGTCAGTATGAGGGGCTAGGCACCAGCGACATAGACAGGAGGCTCTGCATCGTCAGTATGAGGGGCTAGGTACCAGCGACATAGACAGGAGGCTCTGCATCGTCAGTATGAGGGGCTAGGCACCAGCGACATAGACAGGAGGCTCTGCATCGTCAGTATGAGGGGCTAGGCACCAGCGACATAGACAGGAGGCTCTGCATCGTCAGTATGAGGGGCTAGGTACCAGCGACATAGACAGGAGGCTCTGCATCGTCAGTATGAGGGGCTAGGCTACCAGCGACATAGACAGGAGGCTCTGCATCGTCAGTATGAGGGGCTAGGTACCAGCGACATAGACAGGAGGCTCTGCATCGTCAGTATGAGGGGCTAGGTACCAGCGACATAGACAGGAGGCTCTGCATCGTCAGTATGAGGGGCTAGGCACCAGCGACATAGACAGGAGGCTCTGCATCGTCAGTATGAGGGGCTAGGCACCAGCGACATAGACAGGAGGCTCTGCATCGTCAGTATGAGGGGCTAGGCACCAGCGACATAGACAGGAGGCTCTGCATCGTCAGTATGAGGGGCTAGGTACCAGCGACATAGACAGGAGGCTCTGCATCGTCAGTATGAGGGGCTAGGTACCAGCGACATAGACAGGAGGCTCTGCATCGTCAGTATGAGGGGCTAGGCACCAGCGACATAGACAGGAGGCTCTGCATCGTCAGTATGAGGGGCTAGGTACCAGCGACATAGACAGGAGGCTCTGCATCGTCAGTATGAGGGGCTAGGCACCAGCGACATAGACAGGAGGCTCTGCATCGTCAGTATGAGGGGCTAGGTACCAGCGACATAGACAGGAGGCTCTGCATCGTCAGTATGAGGGGCTAGGCACCAGCGACATAGACAGGAGGCTCTGCATCGTCAGTATGAGGGGCTAGGTACCAGCGACATAGACAGGAGGCTCTGCATCGTCAGTATGAGGGGCTAGGTACCAGCGACATAGACAGGAGGCTCTGCATCGTCAGTATGAGGGGCTAGGCACCAGCGACATAGACAGGAGGCTCTGCATCGTCAGTATGAGGGGCTAGGTACCAGCGACATAGACAGGAGGCTCTGCATCGTCAGTATGAGGGGCTAGGCACCAGCGACATAGACAGGAGGCTCTGCATCGTCAGTATGAGGGGCTAGGTACCAGCGACATAGACAGGAGGCTCTGCATCGTCAGTATGAGGGGCTAGGCACCAGCGACATAGACAGGAGGCTCTGCATCGTCAGTATGAGGGGCTAGGCACCAGCGACATAGACAGGAGGCTCTGCATCGTCAGTATGAGGGGCTAGGCACCAGCGACATAGACAGGAGGCTCTGCATCGTCAGTATGAGGGGCTAGGTACCAGCGACATAGACAGGAGGCTCTGCATCGTCAGTATGAGGGGCTAGGTACCAGCGACATAGACAGGAGGCTCTGCATCGTCAGTATGAGGGGCTAGGCACCAGCGACATAGACAGGAGGCTCTGCATCGTCAGTATGAGGGGCTAGGTACCAGCGACATAGACAGGAGGCTCTGCATCGTCAGTATGAGGGGCTAGGTCACCAGCGACATAGACAGGAGGCTCTGCATCGTCAGTATGAGGGGCTAGGTACCAGCGACATAGACAGGAGGCTCTGCATCGTCAGTATGAGGGGCTAGGTACCAGCGACATAGACAGGAGGCTCTGCATCGTCAGTATGAGGGGCTAGGCACCAGCGACATAGACAGGAGGCTCTGCATCGTCAGTATGAGGGGCTAGGTACCAGCGACATAGACAGGAGGCTCTGCATCGTCAGTATGAGGGGCTAGGCACCAGCGACATAGACAGGAGGCTCTGCATCGTCAGTATGAGGGGCTAGGTACCAGCGACATAGACAGGAGGCTCTGCATCGTCAGTATGAGGGGCTAGGTACCAGCGACATAGACAGGAGGCTCTGCATCGTCAGTATGAGGGGCTAGGTACCAGCGACATAGACAGGAGGCTCTGCATCGTCAGTATGAGGGGCTAGGCACCAGCGACATAGACAGGAGGCTCTGCATCGTCAGTATGAGGGGCTAGGTACCAGCGACATAGACAGGAGGCTCTGCATCGTCAGTATGAGGGGCTAGGTACCAGCGACATAGACAGGAGGCTCTGCATCGTCAGTATGAGGGGCTAGGCACCAGCGACATAGACAGGAGGCTCTGCATCGTCAGTATGAGGGGCTAGGCACCAGCGACATAGACAGGAGGCTCTGCATCGTCAGTATGAGGGGCTAGGTACCAGCGACATAGACAGGAGGCTCTGCATCGTCAGTATGAGGGGCTAGGTACCAGCGACATAGACAGGAGGCTCTGCATCGTCAGTATGAGGGGCTAGGTACCAGCGACATAGACAGGAGGCTCTGCATCGTCAGTATGAGGGGCTAGGCACCAGCGACATAGACAGGAGGCTCTGCATCGTCAGTATGAGGGGCTAGGTACCAGCGACATAGACAGGAGGCTCTGCATCGTCAGTATGAGGGGCTAGGTACCAGCGACATAGACAGGAGGCTCTGCATCGTCAGTATGAGGGGCTAGGTACCAGCGACATAGACAGGAGGCTCTGCATCGTCAGTATGAGGGGCTAGGTACCAGCGACATAGACAGGAGGCTCTGCATCGTCAGTATGAGGGGCTAGGTACCAGCGACATAGACAGGAGGCTCTGCATCGTCAGTATGAGGGGCTAGGTACCAGCGACATAGACAGGAGGCTCTGCATCGTCAGTATGAGGGGCTAGGTACCAGCGACATAGACAGGAGGCTCTGCATCGTCAGTATGAGGGGCTAGGCACCAGCGACATAGACAGGAGGCTCTGCATCGTCAGTATGAGGGGCTAGGTACCAGCGACATAGACAGGAGGCTCTGCATCGTCAGTATGAGGGGCTAGGTACCAGCGACATAGACAGGAGGCTCTGCATCGTCAGTATGAGGGGCTAGGCACCAGCGACATAGACAGGAGGCTCTGCATCGTCAGTATGAGGGGCTAGGTACCAGCGACATAGACAGGAGGCTCTGCATCGTCAGTATGAGGGGCTAGGCACCAGCGACATAGACAGGAGGCTCTGCATCGTCAGTATGAGGGGCTAGGTACCAGCGACATAGACAGGAGGCTCTGCATCGTCAGTATGAGGGGCTAGGTACCAGCGACATAGACAGGAGGCTCTGCATCGTCAGTATGAGGGGCTAGGTACCAGCGACATAGACAGGAGGCTCTGCATCGTCAGTATGAGGGGCTAGGTCACCAGCGACATAGACAGGAGGCTCTGCATCGTCAGTATGAGGGGCTAGGCACCAGCGACATAGACAGGAGGCTCTGCATCGTCAGTATGAGGGGCTAGGCACCAGCGACATAGACAGGAGGCTCTGCATCGTCAGTATGAGGGGCTAGGTACCAGCGACATAGACAGGAGGCTCTGCATCGTCAGTATGAGGGGCTAGGCACCAGCGACATAGACAGGAGGCTCTGCATCGTCAGTATGAGGGGCTAGGTACCAGCGACATAGACAGGAGGCTCTGCATCGTCAGTATGAGGGGCTAGGCACCAGCGACATAGACAGGAGGCTCTGCATCGTCAGTATGAGGGGCTAGGCTCCAGCGACATAGACAGGAGGCTCTGCATCGTCAGTATGAGGGGCTAGGCACCAGCGACATAGACAGGAGGCTCTGCATCGTCAGTATGAGGGGCTAGGTACCAGCGACATAGACAGGAGGCTCTGCATCGTCAGTATGAGGGGCTAGGCACCAGCGACATAGACAGGAGGCTCTGCATCGTCAGTATGAGGGGCTAGGTCACCAGCGACATAGACAGGAGGCTCTGCATCGTCAGTATGAGGGGCTAGGTACCAGCGACATAGACAGGAGGCTCTGCATCGTCAGTATGAGGGGCTAGGCACCAGCGACATAGACAGGAGGCTCTGCATCGTCAGTATGAGGGGCTAGGTACCAGCGACATAGACAGGAGGCTCTGCATCGTCAGTATGAGGGGCTAGGCACCAGCGACATAGACAGGAGGCTCTGCATCGTCAGTATGAGGGGCTAGGATACCAGCGACATAGACAGGAGGCTCTGCATCGTCAGTATGAGGGGCTAGGCACCAGCGACATAGACAGGAGGCTCTGCATCGTCAGTATGAGGGGCTAGGTACCAGCGACATAGACAGGAGGCTCTGCATCGTCAGTATGAGGGGCTAGGTACCAGCGACATAGACAGGAGGCTCTGCATCGTCAGTATGAGGGGCTAGGTACCAGCGACATAGACAGGAGGCTCTGCATCGTCAGTATGAGGGGCTAGGTACCAGCGACATAGACAGGAGGCTCTGCATCGTCAGTATGAGGGGCTAGGCTACCAGCGACATAGACAGGAGGCTCTGCATCGTCAGAATGAGGGGCTAGGTACCAGCGACATAGACAGGAGGCTCTGCATCGTCAGTATGAGGGGCTAGGCACCAGCGACATAGACAGGAGGCTCTGCATCGTCAGTATGAGGGGCTAGGCACCAGCGACATAGACAGGAGGCTCTGCATCGTCAGTATGAGGGGCTAGGTACCAGCGACATAGACAGGAGGCTCTGCATCGTCAGTATGAGGGGCTAGGCACCAGCGACATAGACAGGAGGCTCTGCATCGTCAGTATGAGGGGCTAGGCACCAGCGACATAGACAGGAGGCTCTGCATCGTCAGTATGAGGGGCTAGGCACCAGCGACATAGACAGGAGGCTCTGCATCGTCAGTATGAGGGGCTAGGCACCAGCGACATAGACAGGAGGCTCTGCATCGTCAGTATGAGGGGCTAGGCACCAGCGACATAGACAGGAGGCTCTGCATCGTCAGTATGAGGGGCTAGGCACCAGCGACATAGACAGGAGGCTCTGCATCGTCAGTATGAGGGGCTAGGTACCAGCGACATAGACAGGAGGCTCTGCATCGTCAGTATGAGGGGCTAGGCACCAGCGACATAGACAGGAGGCTCTGCATCGTCAGTATGAGGGGCTAGGTACCAGCGACATAGACAGGAGGCTCTGCATCGTCAGTATGAGGGGCTAGGTACCAGCGACATAGACAGGAGGCTCTGCATCGTCAGTATGAGGGGCTAGGCACCAGCGACATAGACAGGAGGCTCTGCATCGTCAGTATGAGGGGCTAGGTACCAGCGACATAGACAGGAGGCTCTGCATCGTCAGTATGAGGGGCTAGGTACCAGCGACATAGACAGGAGGCTCTGCATCGTCAGTATGAGGGGCTAGGCACCAGCGACATAGACAGGAGGCTCTGCATCGTCAGTATGAGGGGCTAGGTACCAGCGACATAGACAGGAGGCTCTGCATCGTCAGTATGAGGGGCTAGGCACCAGCGACATAGACAGGAGGCTCTGCATCGTCAGTATGAGGGGCTAGGCACCAGCGACATAGACAGGAGGCTCTGCATCGTCAGTATGAGGGGCTAGGTACCAGCGACATAGACAGGAGGCTCTGCATCGTCAGTATGAGGGGCTAGGCACCAGCGACATAGACAGGAGGCTCTGCATCGTCAGTATGAGGGGCTAGGCACCAGCGACATAGACAGGAGGCTCTGCATCGTCAGTATGAGGGGCTAGGCACCAGCGACATAGACAGGAGGCTCTGCATCGTCAGTATGAGGGGCTAGGTACCAGCGACATAGACAGGAGGCTCTGCATCGTCAGTATGAGGGGCTAGGCACCAGCGACATAGACAGGAGGCTCTGCATCGTCAGTATGAGGGGCTAGGTACCAGCGACATAGACAGGAGGCTCTGCATCGTCAGTATGAGGGGCTAGGTACCAGCGACATAGACAGGAGGCTCTGCATCGTCAGTATGAGGGGCTAGGCACCAGCGACATAGACAGGAGGCTCTGCATCGTCAGTATGAGGGGCTAGGTACCAGCGACATAGACAGGAGGCTCTGCATCGTCAGTATGAGGGGCTAGGCACCAGCGACATAGACAGGAGGCTCTGCATCGTCAGTATGAGGGGCTAGGCACCAGCGACATAGACAGGAGGCTCTGCATCGTCAGTATGAGGGGCTAGGCACCAGCGACATAGACAGGAGGCTCTGCATCGTCAGTATGAGGGGCTAGGCAACCAGCGACATAGACAGGAGGCTCTGCATCGTCAGTATGAGGGGCTAGGTACCAGCGACATAGACAGGAGGCTCTGCATCGTCAGTATGAGGGGCTAGGCACCAGCGACATAGACAGGAGGCTCTGCATCGTCAGTATGAGGGGCTAGGCACCAGCGACATAGACAGGAGGCTCTGCATCGTCAGTATGAGGGGCTAGGTACCAGCGACATAGACAGGAGGCTCTGCATCGTCAGTATGAGGGGCTAGGTACCAGCGACATAGACAGGAGGCTCTGCATCGTCAGTATGAGGGGCTAGGTACCAGCGACATAGACAGGAGGCTCTGCATCGTCAGTATGAGGGGCTAGGCACCAGCGACATAGACAGGAGGCTCTGCATCGTCAGTATGAGGGGCTAGGTCACCAGCGACATAGACAGGAGGCTCTGCATCGTCAGTATGAGGGGCTAGGTACCAGCGACATAGACAGGAGGCTCTGCATCGTCAGTATGAGGGGCTAGGCACCAGCGACATAGACAGGAGGCTCTGCATCGTCAGTATGAGGGGCTAGGCACCAGCGACATAGACAGGAGGCTCTGCATCGTCAGTATGAGGGGCTAGGCTACCAGCGACATAGACAGGAGGCTCTGCATCGTCAGTATGAGGGGCTAGGCACCAGCGACATAGACAGGAGGCTCTGCATCGTCAGTATGAGGGGCTAGGCACCAGCGACATAGACAGGAGGCTCTGCATCGTCAGTATGAGGGGCTAGGTACCAGCGACATAGACAGGAGGCTCTGCATCGTCAGTATGAGGGGCTAGGCACCAGCGACATAGACAGGAGGCTCTGCATCGTCAGTATGAGGGGCTAGGTACCAGCGACATAGACAGGAGGCTCTGCATCGTCAGTATGAGGGGCAGGGTACCAGCGACATAGACAGGAGGCTCTGCATCGTCAGTATGAGGGGCTAGGTACCAGCGACATAGACAGGAGGCTCTGCATCGTCAGTATGAGGGGCTAGGCACCAGCGACATAGACAGGAGGCTCTGCATCGTCAGTATGAGGGGCTAGGTACCAGCGACATAGACAGGAGGCTCTGCATCGTCAGTATGAGGGGCTAGGCACCAGCGACATAGACAGGAGGCTCTGCATCGTCAGTATGAGGGGCTAGGCACCAGCGACATAGACAGGAGGCTCTGCATCGTCAGTATGAGGGGCTAGGCACCAGCGACATAGACAGGAGGCTCTGCATCGTCAGTATGAGGGGCTAGGTACCAGCGACATAGACAGGAGGCTCTGCATCGTCAGTATGAGGGGCTAGGTACCAGCGACATAGACAGGAGGCTCTGCATCGTCAGTATGAGGGGCTAGGCACCAGCGACATAGACAGGAGGCTCTGCATCGTCAGTATGAGGGGCTAGGTACCAGCGACATAGACAGGAGGCTCTGCATCGTCAGTATGAGGGGCTAGGTACCAGCGACATAGACAGGAGGCTCTGCATCGTCAGTATGAGGGGCTAGGTACCAGCGACATAGACAGGAGGCTCTGCATCGTCAGTATGAGGGGCTAGGTACCAGCGACATAGACAGGAGGCTCTGCATCGTCAGTATGAGGGGCTAGGCACCAGCGACATAGACAGGAGGCTCTGCATCGTCAGTATGAGGGGCTAGGCACCAGCGACATAGACAGGAGGCTCTGCATCGTCAGTATGAGGGGCTAGGTACCAGCGACATAGACAGGAGGCTCTGCATCGTCAGTATGAGGGGCTAGGCACCAGCGACATAGACAGGAGGCTCTGCATCGTCAGTATGAGGGGCTAGGTACCAGCGACATAGACAGGAGGCTCTGCATCGTCAGTATGAGGGGCTAGGTACCAGCGACATAGACAGGAGGCTCTGCATCGTCAGTATGAGGGGCTAGGTACCAGCGACATAGACAGGAGGCTCTGCATCGTCAGTATGAGGGGCTAGGCACCAGCGACATAGACAGGAGGCTCTGCATCGTCAGTATGAGGGGCTAGGTACCAGCGACATAGACAGGAGGCTCTGCATCGTCAGTATGAGGGGCTAGGTACCAGCGACATAGACAGGAGGCTCTGCATCGTCAGTATGAGGGGCTAGGTACCAGCGACATAGACAGGAGGCTCTGCATCGTCAGTATGAGGGGCTAGGCACCAGCGACATAGACAGGAGGCTCTGCATCGTCAGTATGAGGGGCTAGGCTCCAGCGACATAGACAGGAGGCTCTGCATCGTCAGTATGAGGGGCTAGGCTACCAGCGACATAGACAGGAGGCTCTGCATCGTCAGTATGAGGGGCTAGGTACCAGCGACATAGACAGGAGGCTCTGCATCGTCAGTATGAGGGGCTAGGCACCAGCGACATAGACAGGAGGCTCTGCATCGTCAGTATGAGGGGCTAGGTACCAGCGACATAGACAGGAGGCTCTGCATCGTCAGTATGAGGGGCTAGGTACCAGCGACATAGACAGGAGGCTCTGCATCGTCAGTATGAGGGGCTAGGCACCAGCGACATAGACAGGAGGCTCTGCATCGTCAGTATGAGGGGCTAGGCACCAGCGACATAGACAGGAGGCTCTGCATCGTCAGTATGAGGGGCTAGGTACCAGCGACATAGACAGGAGGCTCTGCATCGTCAGTATGAGGGGCTAGGCTCCAGCGACATAGACAGGAGGCTCTGCATCGTCAGTATGAGGGGCTAGGCACCAGCGACATAGACAGGAGGCTCTGCATCGTCAGTATGAGGGGCTAGGCACCAGCGACATAGACAGGAGGCTCTGCATCGTCAGTATGAGGGGCTAGGCACCAGCGACATAGACAGGAGGCTCTGCATCGTCAGTATGAGGGGCTAGGTACCAGCGACATAGACAGGAGGCTCTGCATCGTCAGTATGAGGGGCTAGGCTACCAGCGACATAGACAGGAGGCTCTGCATCGTCAGTATGAGGGGCTAGGCACCAGCGACATAGACAGGAGGCTCTGCATCGTCAGTATGAGGGGCTAGGCACCAGCGACATAGACAGGAGGCTCTGCATCGTCAGTATGAGGGGCTAGGTACCAGCGACATAGACAGGAGGCTCTGCATCGTCAGTATGAGGGGCTAGGCACCAGCGACATAGACAGGAGGCTCTGCATCGTCAGTATGAGGGGCTAGGCACCAGCGACATAGACAGGAGGCTCTGCATCGTCAGTATGAGGGGCTAGGCACCAGCGACATAGACAGGAGGCTCTGCATCGTCAGTATGAGGGGCTAGGTACCAGCGACATAGACAGGAGGCTCTGCATCGTCAGTATGAGGGGCTAGGTACCAGCGACATAGACAGGAGGCTCTGCATCGTCAGTATGAGGGGCTAGGCACCAGCGACATAGACAGGAGGCTCTGCATCGTCAGTATGAGGGGCTAGGCACCAGCGACATAGACAGGAGGCTCTGCATCGTCAGTATGAGGGGCTAGGCTACCAGCGACATAGACAGGAGGCTCTGCATCGTCAGTATGAGGGGCTAGGCACCAGCGACATAGACAGGAGGCTCTGCATCGTCAGTATGAGGGGCTAGGCACCAGCGACATAGACAGGAGGCTCTGCATCGTCAGTATGAGGGGCTAGGTACCAGCGACATAGACAGGAGGCTCTGCATCGTCAGTATGAGGGGCTAGGCACCAGCGACATAGACAGGAGGCTCTGCATCGTCAGTATGAGGGGCTAGGCACCAGCGACATAGACAGGAGGCTCTGCATCGTCAGTATGAGGGGCTAGGCACCAGCGACATAGACAGGAGGCTCTGCATCGTCAGTATGAGGGGCTAGGCACCAGCGACATAGACAGGAGGCTCTGCATCGTCAGTATGAGGGGCTAGGCACCAGCGACATAGACAGGAGGCTCTGCATCGTCAGTATGAGGGGCTAGGTACCAGCGACATAGACAGGAGGCTCTGCATCGTCAGTATGAGGGGCTAGGCACCAGCGACATAGACAGGAGGCTCTGCATCGTCAGTATGAGGGGCTAGGCACCAGCGACATAGACAGGAGGCTCTGCATCGTCAGTATGAGGGGCTAGGCACCAGCGACATAGACAGGAGGCTCTGCATCGTCAGTATGAGGGGCTAGGCACCAGCGACATAGACAGGAGGCTCTGCATCGTCAGTATGAGGGGCTAGGCACCAGCGACATAGACAGGAGGCTCTGCATCGTCAGTATGAGGGGCTAGGCACCAGCGACATAGACAGGAGGCTCTGCATCGTCAGTATGAGGGGCTAGGCACCAGCGACATAGACAGGAGGCTCTGCATCGTCAGTATGAGGGGCTAGGCACCAGCGACATAGACAGGAGGCTCTGCATCGTCAGTATGAGGGGCTAGGTACCAGCGACATAGACAGGAGGCTCTGCATCGTCAGTATGAGGGGCTAGGCACCAGCGACATAGACAGGAGGCTCTGCATCGTCAGTATGAGGGGCTAGGCTACCAGCGACATAGACAGGAGGCTCTGCATCGTCAGTATGAGGGGCTAGGCACCAGCGACATAGACAGGAGGCTCTGCATCGTCAGTATGAGGGGCTAGGCACCAGCGACATAGACAGGAGGCTCTGCATCGTCAGTATGAGGGGCTAGGCACCAGCGACATAGACAGGAGGCTCTGCATCGTCAGTATGAGGGGCTAGGCACCAGCGACATAGACAGGAGGCTCTGCATCGTCAGTATGAGGGGCTAGGCACCAGCGACATAGACAGGAGGCTCTGCATCGTCAGTATGAGGGGCTAGGCACCAGCGACATAGACAGGAGGCTCTGCATCGTCAGTATGAGGGGCTAGGCACCAGCGACATAGACAGGAGGCTCTGCATCGTCAGTATGAGGGGCTAGGTACCAGCGACATAGACAGGAGGCTCTGCATCGTCAGTATGAGGGGCTAGGCACCAGCGACATAGACAGGAGGCTCTGCATCGTCAGTATGAGGGGCTAGGTACCAGCGACATAGACAGGAGGCTCTGCATCGTCAGTATGAGGGGCTAGGTACCAGCGACATAGACAGGAGGCTCTGCATCGTCAGTATGAGGGGCTAGGCACCAGCGACATAGACAGGAGGCTCTGCATCGTCAGTATGAGGGGCTAGGCACCAGCGACATAGACAGGAGGCTCTGCATCGTCAGTATGAGGGGCTAGGTACCAGCGACATAGACAGGAGGCTCTGCATCGTCAGTATGAGGGGCTAGGTACCAGCGACATAGACAGGAGGCTCTGCATCGTCAGTATGAGGGGCTAGGCACCAGCGACATAGACAGGAGGCTCTGCATCGTCAGTATGAGGGGCTAGGCACCAGCGACATAGACAGGAGGCTCTGCATCGTCAGTATGAGGGGCTAGGTACCAGCGACATAGACAGGAGGCTCTGCATCGTCAGTATGAGGGGCTAGGCACCAGCGACATAGACAGGAGGCTCTGCATCGTCAGTATGAGGGGCTAGGCACCAGCGACATAGACAGGAGGCTCTGCATCGTCAGTATGAGGGGCTAGGCACCAGCGACATAGACAGGAGGCTCTGCATCGTCAGTATGAGGGGCTAGGCACCAGCGACATAGACAGGAGGCTCTGCATCGTCAGTATGAGGGGCTAGGTACCAGCGACATAGACAGGAGGCTCTGCATCGTCAGTATGAGGGGCTAGGCACCAGCGACATAGACAGGAGGCTCTGCATCGTCAGTATGAGGGGCTAGGCACCAGCGACATAGACAGGAGGCTCTGCATCGTCAGTATGAGGGGCTAGGCACCAGCGACATAGACAGGAGGCTCTGCATCGTCAGTATGAGGGGCTAGGCACCAGCGACATAGACAGGAGGCTCTGCATCGTCAGTATGAGGGGCTAGGCACCAGCGACATAGACAGGAGGCTCTGCATCGTCAGTATGAGGGGCTAGGTACCAGCGACATAGACAGGAGGCTCTGCATCGTCAGTATGAGGGGCTAGGTACCAGCGACATAGACAGGAGGCTCTGCATCGTCAGTATGAGGGGCTAGGCACCAGCGACATAGACAGGAGGCTCTGCATCGTCAGTATGAGGGGCTAGGCACCAGCGACATAGACAGGAGGCTCTGCATCGTCAGTATGAGGGGCTAGGCTACCAGCGACATAGACAGGAGGCTCTGCATCGTCAGTATGAGGGGCTAGGTACCAGCGACATAGACAGGAGGCTCTGCATCGTCAGTATGAGGGGCTAGGCACCAGCGACATAGACAGGAGGCTCTGCATCGTCAGTATGAGGGGCTAGGCACCAGCGACATAGACAGGAGGCTCTGCATCGTCAGTATGAGGGGCTAGGTACCAGCGACATAGACAGGAGGCTCTGCATCGTCAGTATGAGGGGCTAGGTACCAGCGACATAGACAGGAGGCTCTGCATCGTCAGTATGAGGGGCTAGGCACCAGCGACATAGACAGGAGGCTCTGCATCGTCAGTATGAGGGGCTAGGCACCAGCGACATAGACAGGAGGCTCTGCATCGTCAGTATGAGGGGCTAGGCACCAGCGACATAGACAGGAGGCTCTGCATCGTCAGTATGAGGGGCTAGGTACCAGCGACATAGACAGGAGGCTCTGCATCGTCAGTATGAGGGGCTAGGCACCAGCGACATAGACAGGAGGCTCTGCATCGTCAGTATGAGGGGCTAGGCACCAGCGACATAGACAGGAGGCTCTGCATCGTCAGTATGAGGGGCTAGACTACCAGCGACATAGACAGGAGGCTCTGCATCGTCAGTATGAGGGGCTAGGTACCAGCGACATAGACAGGAGGCTCTGCATCGTCAGTATGAGGGGCTAGGCACCAGCGACATAGACAGGAGGCTCTGCATCGTCAGTATGAGGGGCTAGGCACCAGCGACATAGACAGGAGGCTCTGCATCGTCAGTATGAGGGGCTAGGTACCAGCGACATAGACAGGAGGCTCTGCATCGTCAGTATGAGGGGCTAGGTACCAGCGACATAGACAGGAGGCTCTGCATCGTCAGTATGAGGGGCTAGGCACCAGCGACATAGACAGGAGGCTCTGCATCGTCAGTATGAGGGGCTAGGCACCAGCGACATAGACAGGAGGCTCTGCATCGTCAGTATGAGGGGCTAGGCACCAGCGACATAGACAGGAGGCTCTGCATCGTCAGTATGAGGGGCTAGGCACCAGCGACATAGACAGGAGGCTCTGCATCGTCAGTATGAGGGGCTAGGCACCAGCGACATAGACAGGAGGCTCTGCATCGTCAGTATGAGGGGCTAGGCACCAGCGACATAGACAGGAGGCTCTGCATCGTCAGTATGAGGGGCTAGGTACCAGCGACATAGACAGGAGGCTCTGCATCGTCAGTATGAGGGGCTAGGTACCAGCGACATAGACAGGAGGCTCTGCATCGTCAGTATGAGGGGCTAGGTACCAGCGACATAGACAGGAGGCTCTGCATCGTCAGTATGAGGGGCTAGGCACCAGCGACATAGACAGGAGGCTCTGCATCGTCAGTATGAGGGGCTAGGTACCAGCGACATAGACAGGAGGCTCTGCATCGTCAGTATGAGGGGCTAGGCACCAGCGACATAGACAGGAGGCTCTGCATCGTCAGTATGAGGGGCTAGGCACCAGCGACATAGACAGGAGGCTCTGCATCGTCAGTATGAGGGGCTAGGTACCAGCGACATAGACAGGAGGCTCTGCATCGTCAGTATGAGGGGCTAGGCACCAGCGACATAGACAGGAGGCTCTGCATCGTCAGTATGAGGGGCTAGGCACCAGCGACATAGACAGGAGGCTCTGCATCGTCAGTATGAGGGGCTAGGTACCAGCGACATAGACAGGAGGCTCTGCATCGTCAGTATGAGGGGCTAGGCACCAGCGACATAGACAGGAGGCTCTGCATCGTCAGTATGAGGGGCTAGGTACCAGCGACATAGACAGGAGGCTCTGCATCGTCAGTATGAGGGGCTAGGTACCAGCGACATAGACAGGAGGCTCTGCATCGTCAGTATGAGGGGCTAGGTACCAGCGACATAGACAGGAGGCTCTGCATCGTCAGTATGAGGGGCTAGGCACCAGCGACATAGACAGGAGGCTCTGCATCGTCAGTATGAGGGGCTAGGCACCAGCGACATAGACAGGAGGCTCTGCATCGTCAGTATGAGGGGCTAGGCACCAGCGACATAGACAGGAGGCTCTGCATCGTCAGTATGAGGGGCTAGGCACCAGCGACATAGACAGGAGGCTCTGCATCGTCAGTATGAGGGGCTAGGCACCAGCGACATAGACAGGAGGCTCTGCATCGTCAGTATGAGGGGCTAGGCACCAGCGACATAGACAGGAGGCTCTGCATCGTCAGTATGAGGGGCTAGGCACCAGCGACATAGACAGGAGGCTCTGCATCGTCAGTATGAGGGGCTAGGCACCAGCGACATAGACAGGAGGCTCTGCATCGTCAGTATGAGGGGCTAGGTACCAGCGACATAGACAGGAGGCTCTGCATCGTCAGTATGAGGGGCTAGGTACCAGCGACATAGACAGGAGGCTCTGCATCGTCAGTATGAGGGGCTAGGTACCAGCGACATAGACAGGAGGCTCTGCATCGTCAGTATGAGGGGCTAGGCACCAGCGACATAGACAGGAGGCTCTGCATCGTCAGTATGAGGGGCTAGGTACCAGCGACATAGACAGGAGGCTCTGCATCGTCAGTATGAGGGGCTAGGCACCAGCGACATAGACAGGAGGCTCTGCATCGTCAGTATGAGGGGCTAGGCACCAGCGACATAGACAGGAGGCTCTGCATCGTCAGTATGAGGGGCTAGGTACCAGCGACATAGACAGGAGGCTCTGCATCGTCAGTATGAGGGGCTAGGTACCAGCGACATAGACAGGAGGCTCTGCATCGTCAGTATGAGGGGCTAGGCACCAGCGACATAGACAGGAGGCTCTGCATCGTCAGTATGAGGGGCTAGGCACCAGCGACATAGACAGGAGGCTCTGCATCGTCAGTATGAGGGGCTAGGTACCAGCGACATAGACAGGAGGCTCTGCATCGTCAGTATGAGGGGCTAGGCACCAGCGACATAGACAGGAGGCTCTGCATCGTCAGTATGAGGGGCTAGGCACCAGCGACATAGACAGGAGGCTCTGCATCGTCAGTATGAGGGGCTAGGCACCAGCGACATAGACAGGAGGCTCTGCATCGTCAGTATGAGGGGCTAGGCACCAGCGACATAGACAGGAGGCTCTGCATCGTCAGTATGAGGGGCTAGGCACCAGCGACATAGACAGGAGGCTCTGCATCGTCAGTATGAGGGGCTAGGCACCAGCGACATAGACAGGAGGCTCTGCATCGTCAGTATGAGGGGCTAGGCACCAGCGACATAGACAGGAGGCTCTGCATCGTCAGTATGAGGGGCTAGGCACCAGCGACATAGACAGGAGGCTCTGCATCGTCAGTATGAGGGGCTAGGTACCAGCGACATAGACAGGAGGCTCTGCATCGTCAGTATGAGGGGCTAGGCACCAGCGACATAGACAGGAGGCTCTGCATCGTCAGTATGAGGGGCTAGGCACCAGCGACATAGACAGGAGGCTCTGCATCGTCAGTATGAGGGGCTAGGCACCAGCGACATAGACAGGAGGCTCTGCATCGTCAGTATGAGGGGCTAGGTACCAGCGACATAGACAGGAGGCTCTGCATCGTCAGTATGAGGGGCTAGGCACCAGCGACATAGACAGGAGGCTCTGCATCGTCAGTATGAGGGGCTAGGCTACCAGCGACATAGACAGGAGGCTCTGCATCGTCAGTATGAGGGGCTAGGCACCAGCGACATAGACAGGAGGCTCTGCATCGTCAGTATGAGGGGCTAGGTACCAGCGACATAGACAGGAGGCTCTGCATCGTCAGTATGAGGGGCTAGCTACCAGCGACATAGACAGGAGGCTCTGCATCGTCAGTATGAGGGGCTAGGTACCAGCGACATAGACAGGAGGCTCTGCATCGTCAGTATGAGGGGCTAGGCACCAGCGACATAGACAGGAGGCTCTGCATCGTCAGTATGAGGGGCTAGGCACCAGCGACATAGACAGGAGGCTCTGCATCGTCAGTATGAGGGGCTAGGTACCAGCGACATAGACAGGAGGCTCTGCATCGTCAGTATGAGGGGCTAGGTACCAGCGACATAGACAGGAGGCTCTGCATCGTCAGTATGAGGGGCTAGGTACCAGCGACATAGACAGGAGGCTCTGCATCGTCAGTATGAGGGGCTAGGCACCAGCGACATAGACAGGAGGCTCTGCATCGTCAGTATGAGGGGCTAGGCACCAGCGACATAGACAGGAGGCTCTGCATCGTCAGTATGAGGGGCTAGGCACCAGCGACATAGACAGGAGGCTCTGCATCGTCAGTATGAGGGGCTAGGTACCAGCGACATAGACAGGAGGCTCTGCATCGTCAGTATGAGGGGCTAGGCTCCAGCGACATAGACAGGAGGCTCTGCATCGTCAGTATGAGGGGCTAGGCTCCAGCGACATAGACAGGAGGCTCTGCATCGTCAGTATGAGGGGCTAGGTACCAGCGACATAGACAGGAGGCTCTGCATCGTCAGTATGAGGGGCTAGGCACCAGCGACATAGACAGGAGGCTCTGCATCGTCAGTATGAGGGGCTAGGCACCAGCGACATAGACAGGAGGCTCTGCATCGTCAGTATGAGGGGCTAGGCACCAGCGACATAGACAGGAGGCTCTGCATCGTCAGTATGAGGGGCTAGGTACCAGCGACATAGACAGGAGGCTCTGCATCGTCAGTATGAGGGGCTAGGCACCAGCGACATAGACAGGAGGCTCTGCATCGTCAGTATGAGGGGCTAGGTACCAGCGACATAGACAGGAGGCTCTGCATCGTCAGTATGAGGGGCTAGGCACCAGCGACATAGACAGGAGGCTCTGCATCGTCAGTATGAGGGGCTAGGCACCAGCGACATAGACAGGAGGCTCTGCATCGTCAGTATGAGGGGCTAGGCACCAGCGACATAGACAGGAGGCTCTGCATCGTCAGTATGAGGGGCTAGGCACCAGCGACATAGACAGGAGGCTCTGCATCGTCAGTATGAGGGGCTAGGCACCAGCGACATAGACAGGAGGCTCTGCATCGTCAGTATGAGGGGCTAGGCACCAGCGACATAGACAGGAGGCTCTGCATCGTCAGTATGAGGGGCTAGGTACCAGCGACATAGACAGGAGGCTCTGCATCGTCAGTATGAGGGGCTAGGTACCAGCGACATAGACAGGAGGCTCTGCATCGTCAGTATGAGGGGCTAGGCACCAGCGACATAGACAGGAGGCTCTGCATCGTCAGTATGAGGGGCTAGGCACCAGCGACATAGACAGGAGGCTCTGCATCGTCAGTATGAGGGGCTAGGTACCAGCGACATAGACAGGAGGCTCTGCATCGTCAGTATGAGGGGCTAGGCACCAGCGACATAGACAGGAGGCTCTGCATCGTCAGTATGAGGGGCTAGGCACCAGCGACATAGACAGGAGGCTCTGCATCGTCAGTATGAGGGGCTAGGCACCAGCGACATAGACAGGAGGCTCTGCATCGTCAGTATGAGGGGCTAGGTACCAGCGACATAGACAGGAGGCTCTGCATCGTCAGTATGAGGGGCTAGGTACCAGCGACATAGACAGGAGGCTCTGCATCGTCAGTATGAGGGGCTAGGCACCAGCGACATAGACAGGAGGCTCTGCATCGTCAGTATGAGGGGCTAGGCACCAGCGACATAGACAGGAGGCTCTGCATCGTCAGTATGAGGGGCTAGGCACCAGCGACATAGACAGGAGGCTCTGCATCGTCAGTATGAGGGGCTAGGCACCAGCGACATAGACAGGAGGCTCTGCATCGTCAGTATGAGGGGCTAGGCACCAGCGACATAGACAGGAGGCTCTGCATCGTCAGTATGAGGGGCTAGGTACCAGCGACATAGACAGGAGGCTCTGCATCGTCAGTATGAGGGGCTAGGCACCAGCGACATAGACAGGAGGCTCTGCATCGTCAGTATGAGGGGCTAGGCACCAGCGACATAGACAGGAGGCTCTGCATCGTCAGTATGAGGGGCTAGGCACCAGCGACATAGACAGGAGGCTCTGCATCGTCAGTATGAGGGGCTAGGCTACCAGCGACATAGACAGGAGGCTCTGCATCGTCAGTATGAGGGGCTAGGCACCAGCGACATAGACAGGAGGCTCTGCATCGTCAGTATGAGGGGCTAGGCACCAGCGACATAGACAGGAGGCTCTGCATCGTCAGTATGAGGGGCTAGGCTACCAGCGACATAGACAGGAGGCTCTGCATCGTCAGTATGAGGGGCTAGGCACCAGCGACATAGACAGGAGGCTCTGCATCGTCAGTATGAGGGGCTAGGCACCAGCGACATAGACAGGAGGCTCTGCATCGTCAGTATGAGGGGCTAGGTACCAGCGACATAGACAGGAGGCTCTGCATCGTCAGTATGAGGGGCTAGGTACCAGCGACATAGACAGGAGGCTCTGCATCGTCAGTACTGACTGACACGCTGACAGAGCCGACAGAGGCCCATCAACCCTCTCCTGCCCTGTGTACTGTAGCCACCTAAAATGGACGCTGAGCTACAAAGTAAGCCAAGCGCTAAGACTGCAGGGAAACAGGCAGTTTAGCCAGAACAGCAGTCTGCAAAGAGAGCATTTTGCATTCTGCAAGTAGCAGAAACAAGTTTGGGCTCAGGTGAAAAGACCTTAGCTAGGTGCAAATGGCAAAACGCTTTGCATACTAATGAGGCAATCAGACCTGAACACCCACACAATAGAAACATTTGATTCTGAATGGACACATTTGAATCAAGGCCCAGACATCGAGGCACCAGAAACCTCCAAACAAAAGGGCATAAGAAACGCCCCCCCCCCATCACGGAGACCCCCTCGCATTGGGGAATTAAAACAGTATCGATGAGGAATTGACCCAATAGATAACCAAAGGTTAAAGCCCGCCCAAGAAGAGGGAAGGACATTGGGATCCCTATAAAAGACAGGGACCTCGTGTTGTCCGGTCTGTTATTCCGTGCTCCGGCCCTGACCAAGACCTTGAAGATCCAATCTGACTCCAGCCGTCGAGCACCAGCCGCCGAACCGTAAGTGCCAGTACGACGCTCGCTACGCGAACTAAGCCCGCTAGAACCCCCAGTGACCAGAACGCTTGCTGAAGGTTGCAACCCAAGACCAGGACGAAGGCCTCGCTCCCTGACCTTGCCTGTTCCTGTTAGATAAGTATTCTGATTACTTTAGTTTAGTTATAGCTTAGTCTCTTAGTGTGTGCATGAATATTTATTATTACTGTATAATAAATATTATCGTTTGGACCTTACTAATCGGTGTATCGTCTTTATTACTTTGAACTTGACCTTGGAATACTCGTGACGGTGTCTATACGGCACCTGGCGACTCCTAAGCTGAATAAATACATAGAACAGAGCCTAGTAGTGTTAAGCACTTGGAAGTTAATACACCCCAATAAACGCGTTTTACGCCCATGGTAAAACGTGCAACAATAGTGAGGGGAGTGAGAGTGGAAGACAGTGAGGGGTGTGAGTGGGAGATAGTGAGGGGAGTGAGAGTGGAAGACAGTGTGGGGTGTGAGTGGGACACAGTGATGGGGCTGTCCTTGGGAGACAGTGAGGGGTGTGAGTGGGACACAGTGATGGGGCTGTGCTTGGGAGACAGTGAGGGGTGTGAGTGGGACACAGTGATGGGGCTGTGCTTGGGAGACAGTGAGGGGTGTGAGTGGGACACAGTGATGGGGCTGTGCTTGGGAGACAGTGAGGGGTGTGAGTGGGACACAGTGATGGGGCTGTGCTTGGGAGACAGTGAGGGGTGTGAGTGGGAGATAGTGATGGGGCTGTGCTTGGGAGACAGTGAGGGGTGTGAGTGGGACACAGTGATGGGGCTGTGCTTGGGAGACAGTGAGGGGTGTGAGTGGGACACAGTGATGGGGCTGTGCTTGGGAGACAGTGAGGGGTGTGAGTGGGACACAGTGATGGGGCTGTGCTTGGGAGACAGTGAGGGGTGTGAGTGGGACACAGTGATGGGGCTGTGCTTGGGAGACAGTGAGGGGTGTGAGTGGGACACAGTGATGGGGCTGTGCTTGGGAGACAGTGAGGGGTGTGAGTGGGACACAGTGATGGGGCTGTGCTTGGGAGACAGTGAGGGGTGTGAGTGGGACACAGTGATGGGGCTGTGCTTGGGAGACAGTGAGGGGTGTGAGTGGGACACAGTGATGGGGCTGTGCTTGGGAGACAGTGAGGGGTGTGAGTGGGACACAGTGATGGGGCTGTGCTTGGGAGACAGTGAGGGGTGTGAGTGGGACACAGTGATGGGGCTGTGCTTGGGAGACAGTGAGGGGTGTGAGTGGGACACAGTGATGGGGCTGTGCTTGGGAGACAGTGAGGGGTGTGAGTGGGACACAGTGATGGGGCTGTGCTTGGGAGACAGTGAGGGGTGTGAGTGGGACACAGTGATGGGGCTGTGCTTGGGAGACAGTGAGGGGTGTGAGTGGGACACAGTGATGGGGCTGTGCTTGGGAGACAGTGAGGGGTGTGAGTGGGACACAGTGATGGGGCTGTGCTGGGAGACAGTGAGGGGTGTGAGTGGGACACAGTGATGGGGCTGTGCTTGGGAGACAGTGAGGGGTGTGAGTGGGACACAGTGATGGGGCTGTGCTTGGGAGACAGTGAGGGGTGTGAGTGGGACACAGTGATGGGGCTGTGCTTGGGAGACAGTGAGGGGTGTGAGTGGGACACAGTGATGGGGCTGTGCTTGGGAGACAGTGTGGGGTGTGAGTGGGACACAGTGATGGGGCTGTGCTTGGGAGACAGTGAGGGGTGTGAGTGGGACACAGTGATGGGGCTGTGCTTGGGAGACAGTGAGGGGTGTGAGTGGGACACAGTGATGGGGCTGTGCTTGGGAGACAGTGAGGGGTGTGAGTGGGAGACAGTGAGGGGGCTGTGCTTGGGAGACAGTGAGGGGTGTGAGTGGGACACAGTGATGGGGCTGTGCTTGGGAGACAGTGTGGGGTGTGAGTGGGACACAGTGATGGGGCTGTGCTTGGGAGACAGTGTGGGGTGTGAGTGGGACACAGTGATGGGGCTGTGCTTGGGAGACATTGGGGTGTGAGTGGAGACAGTGAGGGGTGAGTGGGACACAGTGATGGGGCTGTGCTTGGGAGACAGTGTGGGGTGTGAGTGGGGACAGTGATGGGGCTGTGCTTGGGAGACAGTGAGGGTGTGAGTGGGACACAGTGATGGGGCTGTGCTTGGGAGACAGTGAGGGGTGTGAGTGGGACACAGTGATGGGGCTGTGCTTGGGAGACAGTGGGGGTGTGAGTGGGACACAGTGATGGGGCTGTGCTTGGGAGACAGTGAGGGGTGTGAGTGGGACACAGTGATGGGGCTGTGCTTGGGAGACAGTGAGGGGTGTGAGTGGGACACAGTGATGGGGCTGTGCTTGGGAGACAGTGAGGGGTGTGAGTGGGACACAGTGATGGGGCTGTGCTTGGGAGACAGTGAGGGGTGTGAGTGGGACACAGTGATGGGGCTGTGCTTGGGAGACAGTGAGGGGTGTGAGTGGGACACAGTGATGGGGCTGTGCTTGGGAGACAGTGAGGGGTGTGAGTGGGACACAGTGATGGGGCTGTGCTTGGGAGACAGTGAGGGGTGTGAGTGGGACACAGTGATGGGGCTGTGCTTGGGAGACAGTGAGGGGTGTGAGTGGGACACAGTGATGGGGCTGTGCTTGGGAGACAGTGAGGGGTGTGAGTGGGACACAGTGATGGGGCTGTGCTTGGGAGACAGTGTGGGGTGTGAGTGGGACACAGTGATGGGGCTGTGCTTGGGAGACAGTGTGGGGTGTGAGTGGGACACAGTGATGGGGCTGTGCTTGGGAGACAGTGAGGGGTGTGAGTGGGACACAGTGATGGGGCTGTGCTTGGGAGACAGTGAGGGGTGTGAGTGGGACACAGTGATGGGGCTGTGCTTGGGAGACAGTGAGGGGTGTGAGTGGGACACAGTGATGGGGCTGTGCTTGGGAGACAGTGAGGGGTGTGAGTGGGACACAGTGATGGGGCTGTGCTTGGGAGACAGTGAGGGTGTGAGTGGGACACAGTGATGGGGCTGTGCTTGGGAGACAGTGAGGGGTGTGAGTGGGACACAGTGATGGGGCTGTGCTTGGGAGACAGTGAGGGGTGTGAGTGGGACACAGTGATGGGGCTGTGCTTGGGAGACAGTGAGGGGTGTGAGTGGGACACAGTGATGGGGCTGTGCTTGGGAGACAGTGAGGGGTGTGAGTGGGACACAGTGATGGGGCTGTGCTTGGGAGACAGTGAGGGGTGTGAGTGGGACACAGTGATGGGGCTGTGCTTGGGAGACAGTGAGGGGTGTGAGTGGGACACAGTGATGGGGCTGTGCTTGGGAGACAGTGAGGGGTGTGAGTGGGACACAGTGATGGGGCTGTGCTTGGGAGACAGTGAGGGGTGTGAGTGGGACACAGTGATGGGGCTGTGCTTGGGAGACAGTGAGGGGTGTGAGTGGGACACAGTGATGGGGCTGTGCTTGGGAGACAGTGAGGGGTGTGAGTGGGACACAGTGATGGGGCTGTGCTTGGGAGACAGTGAGGGGTGTGAGTGGGACACAGTGATGGGGCTGTGCTTGGGAGACAGTGAGGGGTGTGAGTGGGACACAGTGATGGGGCTGTGCTTGGGAGACAGTGAGGGGTGTGAGTGGGACACAGTGATGGGGCTGTGTTGGGAGACAGTGAGGGGTGTGAGTGGGACACAGTGATGGGGCTGTGCTTGGGAGACAGTGAGGGGTGTGAGTGGGACACAGTGATGGGGCTGTGCTTGGGAGACAGTGAGGGGTGTGAGTGGGACACAGTGAGGGGCTGTGCGTGGGAGACAGTGAGGGGTGTGAGTGGGACACAGTGATGGGGCTGTGCTTGGGAGACAGTGAGGGGTGTGAGTGGGAGCACAGTGATGGGGCTGTGCTTGGGAGACAGTGAGGGGTGTGAGTGGGACACAGTGATGGGGCTGTGCTTGGGAGACAGTGAGGGGTGTGAGTGGGACACAGTGATGGGGCTGTGCTTGGGAGACAGTGAGGGGTGTGAGTGGGACACAGTGATGGGGCTGTGCTTGGGAGACAGTGAGGGGTGTGAGTGGGACACAGTGATGGGGCTGTGCTTGGGAGACAGTGAGGGGTGTGAGTGGGACACAGTGATGGGGCTGTGCTTGGGAGACAGTGAGGGGTGTGAGTGGGACACAGTGATGGGGCTGTGCTTGGGAGACAGTGATGGGTGTGAGTGGGACACAGTGATGGGCTGTGCTTGGGAGACAGTGAGGGGTGTGAGTGGGACACAGTGATGGGGCTGTGCTTGGGAGACAGTGAGGGGTGTGAGTGGGACACAGTGATGGGGCTGTGCTTGGGAGACAGTGAGGGGTGTGAGTGGGACACAGTGATGGGGCTGTGCTTGGGAGACAGTGAGGGGTGTGAGTGGGACACAGTGATGGGGCTGTGCTTGGGAGACAGTGAGGGGTGTGAGTGGGACACAGTGATGGGGCTGTGCTTGGGAGACAGTGAGGGGTGTGAGTGGGACACAGTGATGGGGCTGTGCTTGGGAGACAGTGAGGGGTGTGAGTGGGACACAGTGATGGGGCTGTGCTTGGGAGACAGTGAGGGGTGTGAGTGGGACACAGTGATGGGGCTGTGCTTGGGAGACAGTGAGGGGTGTGAGTGGGACACAGTGATGGGGCTGTGCTTGGGAGACAGTGAGGGGTGTGAGTGGGACACAGTGATGGGGCTGTGCTTGGGAGACAGTGAGGGGTGTGAGTGGGACACAGTGATGGGGCTGTGCTTGGGAGACAGTGAGGGGTGTGAGTGGGAGATAGTGAGGGGAGTGAGAGTGGAGACAGTGAGGGGTGTGAGTGGGACACAGTGATGGGGCTGTGCTTGGGAGACAGTGAGGGGTGTGAGTGGGACACAGTGATGGGGCTGTGCTTGGGAGACAGTGAGGGGTGTGAGTGGGACACAGTGATGGGGCTGTGCTTGGGAGACAGTGAGGGGTGTGAGTGGGGGAGACAGTGATGGGGGCTGTGGGGAGACGGAGGGGTGTGAGTGGGACACAGTGATGGGGCTGGCTGGGAGACAGTGGGGGTGTGAGTGGGAGACAGTGATGGGGCTGGGTTGGGAGACAGTGAGGGGTGTGAGTGGGACACAGTGATGGGGCTGTGCTTGGGAGACAGTGAGGGGTGTAGTGGGACAGTGATGGGGTGTGCTTGGGAGACAGTGAGGGGTGTGAGTGGGACACAGTGATGGGGCTGTGCTTGGGAGACAGTGGGGGTGTGAGTGGGACAGTGAGGGGGTGTGCTTGGGAGACAGTGAGGGGTGTGAGTGGGACACAGTGATGGGGCTGTGCTTGGGAGACAGTGAGGGGTGTGAGTGGGACACAGTGATGGGGCTGTGCTTGGGAGACAGTGTGGGGTGTGAGTGGGACACAGTGATGGGGCGGTGCTGGGAGACAGTGTGGGGTGTGAGTGGGACACAGTGATGGGGCTGTGCTTGGGAGACAGTGAGGGGTGTGAGTGGGACACAGTGATGGGGCTGTGCTTGGGAGACAGTGAGGGGTGTGAGTGGGACACAGTGATGGGGCTGTGCTTGGGAGACAGTGAGGGGTGTGAGTGGGACACAGTGATGGGGCTGTGCTTGGGAGACAGTGAGGGGTGTGAGTGGGACACAGTGATGGGGCTGTGCTTGGGAGACAGTGAGGGGTGTGAGTGGGAGATAGTGAGGGGAGTGAGAGTGGAAGACAGTGAGGGGTGTGAGTGGGACACAGTGATGGGGCTGTGCTTGGGAGACAGTGTGGGGTGTGAGTGGGACACAGTGATGGGGCTGTGCTTGGGAGACAGTGAGGGGTGTGAGTGGGACACAGTGATGGGGCTGTGCTTGGGAGACAGTGAGGGGTGTGAGTGGGACACAGTGATGGGGCTGTGCTTGGGAGACAGTGAGGGGTGTGAGTGGGACACAGTGATGGGGCTTGTGCTTGGGAGACAGTGATGGGGTGTGAGTGGGACACAGTGATGGGGCTGTGCTTGGGAGACAGTGAGGGGTGTGAGTGGGACACAGTGATGGGGCTGTGCTTGGGAGACAGTGAGGGGTGTGAGTGGGACACAGTGATGGGGCTGTGCTTGGGAGACAGTGAGGGGTGTGAGTGGGACACAGTGATGGGGCTGTGCTTGGGAGACAGTGAGGGGTGTGAGTGGGACACAGTGATGGGGCTGTGCTTGGGAGACAGTGAGGGGTGTGAGTGGGACACAGTGATGGGGCTGTGCTTGGGAGACAGTGAGGGGTGTGAGTGGGACACAGTGATGGGGCTGTGCTTGGGAGACAGTGAGGGGTGTGAGTGGGACACAGTGATGGGGCTGTGCTTGGGAGACAGTGAGGGGTGTGAGTGGGACACAGTGATGGGGCTGTGCTTGGGAGACAGTGAGGGGTGTGAGTGGGACACAGTGATGGGGCTGTGCTTGGGAGACAGTGAGGGGTGTGAGTGGGAGATAGTGATGGGGCTGTGCTTGGAGACAGTGAGGGGTGTGAGTGGGACACAGTGATGGGGCTGTGCTTGGGAGACAGTGAGGGGTGTGAGTGGGACACAGTGATGGGGCTGTGCTTGGGAGACAGTGAGGGGTGTGAGTGGGACACAGTGATGGGGCTGTGCTTGGGAGACAGTGAGGGGTGTGAGTGGGAGATCAGTGATGGGGCTGTGCTTGGGAGACAGTGAGGGGTGTGAGTGGGACACAGTGATGGGGCTGTGCTTGGGAGACAGTGAGGGGTGTGAGTGGGACACAGTGATGGGGCTGTGCTTGGGAGACAGTGAGGGGTGTGAGTGGGACACAGTGATGGGGCTGTGCTTGGGAGACAGTGAGGGGTGTGAGTGGGACACAGTGATGGGGCTGTGCTTGGGAGACAGTGAGGGGTGTGAGTGGGACACAGTGATGGGGCTGTGCTTGGGAGACAGTGAGGGGTGTGAGTGGGACACAGTGATGGGGCTGTGCTTGGGAGACAGTGAGGGGTGTGAGTGGGACACAGTGATGGGGCTGTGCTTGGGAGACAGTGAGGGGTGTGAGTGGGAAACAGTGATGGGGCTGTGCTTGGGAGACAGTGAGGGTGTGAGTGGGACAGTGATGGGGCTGTGCTTGGGAGACAGTGAGGGGTGTGAGTGGGACACAGTGAGCTGTGCTGGGAACAGTGAGGGGTGTGTGTGGGACACAGTGATGGGGCTGTGCTTGGGAGACAGTGTGGGGTGTGAGTGGGACAGTGATGGGGCTGTGCTTGGGAGACAGTGAGGGGTGTGGAGTGGGACAGTGAGGGGAGTGAGAGTGGAAGACAGTGTGGGGTGTGAGTGGGACACAGTGATGGGGCGTGGTTGGGACACAGTGAGGGGTGTGAGTGGGACAGAGTGATGGGGCTGTGATTGGGAGACAGTGTGGGGTGTGAGTGGGACACAGTGATGGGGCTGTGCTTGGGAGACAGTGGGGTGTGAGTGGGAGACAGTGATGGGGCTGTGCTTGGGAGACAGTGAGGGGGTGTGAGTGGGACACAGTGATGGGGCTGTGCTTGGGAGACAGTGAGGGGTGTGAGTGGGAGACAGTGATGGGGCGTGAGAGTGGGAAGACAGTGAGGGGTGTGAGTGGGACACAGTGATGGGGCTGTGCTTGGGAGACAGTGAGGGGTGTGAGTGGGAGATAGTGATGGGGCTGTGCTTGGGAGACAGTGAGGGGTGTGAGTGGGACACAGTGATGGGGCTGTGCTTGGGAGACAGTGAGGGTGTGAGTGGGAGATAGTGATGGGGCTGTGCTTGGGAGACAGTGAGGGGTGTGAGTGGGACACAGTGATGGGGCTGTGCTTGGGAGACAGTGAGGGGTGTGAGTGGGACACAGTGATGGGGCTGTGCTTGGGAGACAGTGAGGGGTGTGAGTGGGACACAGTGATGGGGCTGTGCTTGGGAGACAGTGAGGGGTGTGAGTGGGAGACAGTGATGGGGCTGTGCTTGGGAGACAGTGAGGGGTGTGAGTGGGAGACAGTGATGGGGCTGTGCTTGGGAGACAGTGATGGGGTGTGAGTGGGACACAGTGATGGGGCTGTGCTTGGGAGACAGTGAGGGGTGTGAGTGGGACACAGTGATGGGGCTGTGCTTGGGAGACAGTGAGGGTGTGTGAGTGGGACACAGTGATGGGGCTGTGCTTGGGAGACAGTGAGGGGTGTGAGTGGGAGATAGTGAGGGGAGTGAGAGTGGAAGACAGTGTGGGGTGTGAGTGGGACACAGTGATGGGGCTGTGCTTGGGAGACAGTGAGGGGTGTGAGTGGGACACAGTGATGGGGCTGTGCTTGGGAGACAGTGATGGGTGTGAGTGGGACACAGTGATGGGGCTGTGCTTGGGAGACGTGTAGGGGTGTGAGTGGGACACAGTGATGGGGCTGTGCTTGGGAGACAGTGAGGGGTGTGAGTGGGACACAGTGATGGGGCTGTGCTTGGGAGACAGTGTGGGGTGTGAGTGGGACACAGTGATGGGGCTGTGCTTGGGAGACAGTGAGGGTGTGAGTGGGACCAGTGATGGGGCTGTGCTTGGGAGACAGTGAGGGGTGTGAGTGGGACACAGTGATGGGGCTGTGCTTGGGAGACAGTGAGGGGTGTGAGTGGGACACAGTGATGGGGCTGTGCTTGGGAGACAGTGAGGGGTGTGAGTGGGAGATAGTGATGGGGCGTGAGATTGGAGACAGTGAGGGGTGTGAGTGGGACACAGTGATGGGCTGTGCTTGGGAGACAGTGAGGGGTGTGAGTGGGACACAGTGATGGGGCTGTGCTTGGGAGACAGTGAGGGGTGTGAGTGGGACACAGTGATGGGGCTGTGCTTGGGAGACAGTGAGGGGTGTGAGTGGGACACAGTGATGGGGCTGTGCTTGGGAGACAGTGAGGGGTGTGAGTGGGACACAGTGATGGGGCTGTGCTTGGGAGACAGTGATGGGGTGTGAGTGGGAGATAGTGATGGGGCTGTGAGTGGGAAGACAGTGAGGGGTGTGAGTGGGACACAGTGATGGGGCTGTGCTTGGGAGACAGTGAGGGGTGTGAGTGGGAGATAGTGAGGGGAGTGAGAGTGGAAGACAGTGAGGGGTGTGAGTGGGACACAGTGATGGGGCTGTGCTTGGGAGACAGTGAGGGGTGTGAGTGGGACACAGTGATGGGGCTGTGCTTGGGAGACAGTGAGGGGTGTGAGTGGGAGATAGTGATGGGGAGTGCTTGGAGACAGTGAGGGGTGTGAGTGGGACACAGTGATGGGGCTGTGCTTGGGAGACAGTGAGGGGTGTGAGTGGGAGACAGTGATGGGGCTGTGCTTGGGAGACAGTGAGGGGTGTGAGTGGGACACAGTGATGGGGCTGTGCTTGGGAGACAGTGAGGGGTGTGAGTGGGACACAGTGATGGGGCTGTGCTTGGGAGACAGTGAGGGGTGTGAGTGGGACACAGTGATGGGGCTGTGCTTGGAGACAGTGAGGGGTGTGAGTGGGACACAGTGATGGGGCTGTGCTTGGGAGACAGTGAGGGGTGTGAGTGGGACACAGTGATGGGGCTGTGCTTGGGAGACAGTGAGGGGTGTGAGAGGGACACAGTGATGGGGCTGTGCTTGGGAGACAGTGAGGGGTGTGAGTGGGACACAGTGATGGGGCTGTGCTTGGGAGACAGTGAGGGGTGTGAGTGGGACACAGTGATGGGGCTGTGCTTGGGAGACAGTGAGGGGTGTGAGTGGGACACAGTGATGGGGCTGTGCTTGGGAGACAGTGTGGGGTGTGAGTGGGACACAGTGATGGGGCTGTGCTTGGGAGACAGTGTGGGGTGTGAGTGGGACACAGTGATGGGGCTGTGCTTGGGAGACGGGAGGGTGTGAGTGGGACACAGTGATGGGGCTGGTGCTTGGAGACAGTGAGGGGTGTGAGTGGGAACACAGTGATGGGGCTGTGCTTGGGAGACAGTGTGGGGTGTGAGTGGGACACAGTGATGGGGCTGTGCTTGGGAGACAGTGAGGGGGTTTAGAGTGGGGACAGTGAGGGGCTGTGCTTGGGAGACAGTGAGGGGTGTGAGTGGGACACAGTGATGGGCTGTGCTTGGGAGACAGTGAGGGGGTGTGAGTGGGACACAGTGATGGGGCTGTGCTTGGGAGACAGTGAGGGGTGTGAGTGGGACACAGTGATGGGGCTGTGCTTGGGAGACAGTGAGGGGTGTGAGTGGGACACAGTGATGGGGCTGTGCTTGGGAGACAGTGAGGGGTGTGAGTGGGACACAGTGATGGGGCTGTGCTTGGGAGACAGTGAGGGGTGTGAGTGGGACACAGTGATGGGGCTGTGCTTGGGAGACAGTGAGGGGTGTGAGTGGGACACAGTGATGGGGCTGTGCTTGGGAGACAGTGAGGGGTGTGAGTGGGACACAGTGATGGGGCTGTGCTTGGGAGACAGTGAGGGGTGTGAGTGGGACACAGTGATGGGGCTGTGCTTGGGAGACAGTGAGGGGTGTGAGTGGGACACAGTGATGGGGCTGTGCTTGGGAGACAGTGAGGGGTGTGAGTGGGACACAGTGATGGGGCTGTGCTTGGGAGACAGTGAGGGGTGTGAGTGGGACACAGTGATGGGGCTGTGCTTGGGAGACAGTGAGGGGTGTGAGTGGGACACAGTGATGGGCTGGTGCTTGGGAGGACAGTGAGGGGTGTGAGTGGGACACAGTGATGGGGCTGTGCTTGGGAGACAGTGAGGGGTGTGAGTGGGACACAGTGATGGGGCTGTGCTTGGGAGACAGTGAGGGGTGTGAGTGGGACACAGTGATGGGGCTGTGCTTGGGAGACAGTGAGGGGTGTGAGTGGGACACAGTGATGGGGCTGTGCTTGGGAGACAGTGAGGGGTGTGAGTGGGAGATAGTGATGGGATGTGATGGGAGACAGTGAGGGGTGTGAGTGGGACACAGTGATGGGGCTGTGCTTGGGAGACAGTGAGGGGTGTGAGTGGACACAGTGATGGGCTGTGCTTGGGAGACAGTGAGGGGTGTGAGTGGACACAGTGATGGGGCTGTGCTTGGGAGACAGTGAGGGGTGTGAGTGGGACACAGTGATGGGGCTGTGCTTGGGAGACAGTGAGGGGTGTGAGTGGGACACAGTGATGGGGCTGTGCTTGGGAACAGTAAGGGGTGTGAGTGGGACAGTGAGGGGGCGTGTTGAGGGAGACAGTGAGGGGTGTGAGGGGACACGGTGATGGGGCTGTGCTTGGAGACAGTGAGGGGTGTGAGTGGGACACAGTGATGGGGCTGTGCTTGGAGACAGTGAGGGGTGTGAGTGGGACACAGTGATGGGGCTGTGCTTGGGAGACAGTGAGGGGGTGTGTGAGGGGGGGATAGTGAGGGGCTGTGGGGAGACAGTGAGGGGGCGGTGAGTGGGACACAGTGAGGAGGCTGTGCTTGGGAGACAGTGTGGGTGTGAGTGGGGACAGTGATGGGCTGTGCTGGGAGACAGTGTGGGGTGTGAGTGGGACACAGTGATGGGGCTGTGCTTGGGAGACAGTGAGGGGTGTGTGAGTGGGACACAGTGATGGGGCTGTGCTTGGGAGACAGGAGGTGTGTGAGTGGGACACAGTGATGGGGCTGTGCTTGGGAGACAGTGAGGGGTGTGAGTGGGACACAGTGATGGGGCTGTGCTTGGGAGACAGTGAGGGGTGTGAGTGGGACACAGTGATGGGGCTGTGCTTGGGAGACAGTGAGGGGTGTGAGTGGGACACAGTGATGGGGCTGTGCTTGGGAGACAGTGAGGGGTGTGAGTGGGACACAGTGATGGGGCTGTGCTTGGGAGACAGTGAGGGGTGTGAGTGGGACACAGTGATGGGGCTGTGCTTGGGAGACAGTGAGGGGTGTGAGTGGGAGATAGTGAGGGGAGTGAGAGTGGGAGACAGTGAGGGGTGTGAGTGGGACACAGTGATGGGGCTGTGCTTGGGAGACAGTGAGGGGTGTGAGTGGGACACAGTGATGGGGCTGTGCTTGGGAGACAGTGAGGGGTGTGAGTGGGACACAGTGATGGGGCTGTGCTTGGGAGACAGTGAGGGGTGTGAGTGGGACACAGTGATGGGGCTGTGCTTGGGAGACAGTGAGGGGTGTGAGTGGGACACAGTGATGGGGCTGTGCTTGGGAGACAGTGAGGGTGTGAGTGGGACACAGTGATGGGCTGTGCTTGGGAGACAGTGAGGGGTGTGAGTGGGACACAGTGATGGGGCTGTGCTTGGGAGACAGTGAGGGGTGTGAGTGGGACACAGTGATGGGGCTGTGTCTTGGGAGACAGTGAGGGGTGTGAGTGGGACACAGTGATGGGGCTGTGCTTGGGAGACAGTGAGGGGTGTGAGTGGGACACAGTGATGGGGCTGTGCTTGGGAGACAGTGAGGGGTGTGAGTGGGACACAGTGATGGGGCTGTGCTTGGAGACAGTGAGGGGTGTGAGTGGGACACAGTGATGGGCTGTGCTTGGGAGACAGTGAGGGGTGTGAGTGGGACACGAGTGAGTGGGGCGTGGCTTGGAGACAGTGAGGGGTGTGAGTGGGACACAGTGATGGGGCTGTGCTTGGGAGACAGTGAGGGGTGTGAGTGGGACAACAGTGATGGGGCTGTGCTTGGGAGACAGTGAGGGGTGTGAGTGGGACCAGTGATGGGGCTGTGCTTGGGAGACAGTGAGGGGTGTGAGTGGGAGATAGTGAGGGGAGTGAGAGTGGAAGACAGTGAGGGGTGTGAGTGGGACACAGTGATGGGGCTGTGCTTGGGAGACAGTGAGGGGTGTGAGTGGGACACAGTGATGGGCTGTGCTTGGGAGACAGTGTGGGGTGTGAGTGGGACACAGTGATGGGGCTGTGTGGGAGACAGTGGGGTGTGAGTGGGACACAGTGATGGGGCTGTGCTTGGGAGACAGTGTGGGGTGTGAGTGGGAGATAGTGAGGGAGTGAGAGTGGAAGACAGTGAGGGGTGTGAGTGGGACACAGTGATGGGGCTGTGCTTGGGAGACAGTGAGGGGGTGTGAGTGGGACACAGTGATGGGGCTGTGCTTGGGAGACAGTGAGGGGGTGTGAGTGGGACACAGTGATGGGGCTGTGCTTGGGAGACAGTGAGGGGTGTGAGTGGGAGATAGTGAGGGGAGTGAGAGTGGAAGACAGTGAGGGGTGTGAGTGGGACACAGTGATGGGGCTGTGCTTGGGAGACAGTGAGGGGTGTGAGTGGGACACAGTGATGGGGCTGTGCTTGGGAGACAGTGAGGGGTGTGAGTGGGACACAGTGATGGGGCTGTGCTTGGGAGACAGTGAGGGGTGTGAGTGGGACACAGTGATGGGGCTGTGCTTGGGAGACAGTGAGGGGTGTGAGTGGGACACAGTGATGGGGCTGTGCTTGGGAGACAGTGAGGGGTGTGAGTGGGACACAGTGATGGGGCTGTGCTTGGGAGACAGTGAGGGGTGTGAGTGGGACACAGTGATGGGGCTGTGCTTGGGAGACAGTGAGGGGTGTGAGTGGGAGATAGTGAGGGGAGTGAGAGTGGAAGACAGTGAGGGGTGTGAGTGGGACACAGTGATGGGGCTGTGCTTGGGAGACAGTGAGGGGTGTGAGTGGGACACAGTGATGGGGCTGTGCTTGGGAGACAGTGAGGGGTGTGAGTGGGACACAGTGATGGGGCTGTGCTTGGGAGACAGTGAGTGGGACACAGTGATGGGCGTGCTTGGGAGACAGTGAGGGGTGTGAGTGGGAGACAGTGAGGGGAGTGTGGGAGACAGTGAGGGGTGTGAGTGGGACACAGTGATGGGGCTGTGCTTGGGAGACAGTGAGGGGTGTGAGTGGGACACAGTGATGGGGCTGTGCTTGGGAGACAGTGAGGGGTGTGAGTGGGAGATAGTGAGGGGAGTGAGAGTGGAGACAGTGGGGTGTGAGTGGGACACAGTGATGGGGCTGTGCTTGGGAGACAGTGAGGGGTGTGAGTGGGACACGTGATGGGGCTGTGCTTGGGAGACAGTGAGGGGTGTGAGTGGGACACAGTGAGGGGCTGTGCTTGGGAGACGAGGGGTGTGAGTGGGACACGTGATGGGGCTGTGCTTGGGAGACAGTGAGGGGTGTGAGTGGGACACAGTGATGGGGCTGTGCTTGGAGACATGGGGGTGTGAGTGGGAGTAGTGAGGGGTGTGAGTGGGACACAGTGATGGGGCTGTGCTTGGGAGACAGTGAGGGGTGTGAGTGGGACACAGTGATGGGGCTGTGCTGGGAGACAGTGAGGGGTGTGAGTGGGACACAGTGATGGGGCTGTGCTTGGGAGACAGTGAGGGGTGTGAGTGGGACACAGTGATGGGGCTGTGCTTGGGAGACAGTGAGGGGTGTGAGTGGGAGACAGTGATGGGGCTGTGCTGGGAGACAGTGAGGGGTGTGAGTGGGACACAGTGATGGGGCTGTGCTTGGGAGACAGTGAGGGGTGTGAGTGGGACACAGTGATGGGGCTGTGCTTGGGAGACAGTGAGGGGTGTGAGTGGGACACAGTGATGGGGCTGTGCTTGGGAGACAGTGAGGGGTGTGAGTGGGACACAGTGATGGGGCTGTGATTGGGAGGACAGTGAGGGGTGTGAGTGGGACACAGTGATGGGGCTGTGCTTGGGAGACAGTGAGGGGTTGTGAGTGGGAGACAGTGATGGGGCTGTGCGTGGGAGACAGTGAGGGTGTGAGTGGGACACAGTGATGGGGCTGTGCTTGGGAGACAGTGAGGGGTGTGAGTGGGACACAGTGATGGGGCTGTGCTTGGGAGACAGTGGGGGTGTGAGTGGGACACAGTGATGGGGCTGTGCTTGGGAGACAGTGTGGGGTGTGAGTGGGAGACAGTGATGGGGCTGTGCTTGGGAGACAGTGAGGGGTGTGAGTGGGACACAGTGATGGGGCTGTGCTTGGGAGACAGTGTGGGGTGTGAGTGGGAGATAGTGAGGGGAGTGAGAGTGGAGACAGTGGGGGGTGAGTGGGACACAGTGATGGGGCTGTGCTTGGGAGACAGTGAGGGGTGTGAGTGGGACACAGTGATGGGGCTGTGCTTGGGAGACAGTGAGGGGTGTGAGTGGGACACAGTGATGGGGCTGTGCTTGGGAGACAGTGAGGGGTGTGAGTGGGACACAGTGAGGGGGTGTGCTTGGAGACAGTGAGGGGTGTGAGTGGGACACAGTGATGGGGCTGTGCTTGGGAGACAGTGAGGGGTGTGAGTGGGACCAGTGATGGGGCTGTGCTTGGGAGACAGTGTGGGGTGTGAGTGGGACACAGTGATGGGGCTGTGCTTGGGAGACAGTGTGGGGGTGTGAGTGGGACACAGTGATGGGGCTGTGCTTGGAGACAGTGAGGGGTGTGAGTGGGACACAGTGATGGGGCTGTGCTTGGGAGACAGTGGGGTGTGAGTGGGACAGTGATGGGGCTGTGCTTGGGAGACAGTGAGGGGTGTGAGTGGGACACAGTGATGGGGCTGTGCTTGGGAGACAGTGAGGGGTGTGAGTGGGACACAGTGATGGGGCTGTGCTTGGGAGACAGTGAGGGGTGTGAGTGGGACACAGTGATGGGGCTGTGCTTGGGAGACAGTGGGGGTGTGAGTGGGACACAGTGATGGGGCTGGCTTGGGAGACAGTGAGGGGTGTGAGTGGGACACAGTGAGGGGCTGTGTGGGAGACAGTGAGGGGTGTGAGTGGGACACAGTGATGGGGCTGTGCTTGGGAGACAGTGGGGGTGTGAGTGGGACACAGTGATGGGGCTGTGTGGGAGACAGTGAGGTGTGAGTGGGACACAGTGATGGGGCTGTGCTTGGGAGACAGTGAGGGGTGTGAGTGGGACACAGTGATGGGGCTGTGCTTGGGAGACAGTGAGGGGTGTGAGTGGGACACAGTGATGGGGTGCTTGGGAGACAGTGAGGGTGTGAGTGGGACACAGTGATGGGGCTGTGCTTGGGAGACAGTGAGGGGTGTGAGTGGGACACAGTGATGGGGCTGTGCTTGGGAGACAGTGAGGGGTGTGAGTGGGACACAGTGATGGGGCTGTGCTTGGGAGACAGTGAGGGGTGTGAGTGGGACACAGTGATGGGGCTGTGCTTGGGAGACAGTGTGGGGTGTGAGTGGGAGATAGTGAGGGGTGAGAGTGGAAGACAGTGAGGGGTGTGAGTGGGACACAGTGATGGGGCTGTGCTTGGGAGACAGTGTGGGGTGTGAGTGGGACACAGTGATGGGGCTGTGCTTGGGAGACAGTGAGGGGTGTGAGTGGGACACAGTGATGGGGCTGTGCTTGGGAGACAGTGGGGTGTGAGTGGGACACAGTGATGGGGCTGTGCTTGGAGACAGTGAGGGTGTGAGTGGGACACAGTGATGGGGCTGTGCTTGGGAGACAGTGTGGGGTGTGAGTGGGACACAGTGATGGGGCTGTGCTTGGGAGACAGTGTGGGGTGTGAGTGGGACACAGTGATGGGGCTGTGCTTGGGAGACAGTGAGGGGTGTGAGTGGGACACAGTGATGGGGCTGTGCTTGGGGACAGTGAGGGGTGTGAGTGGGACACAGTGATGGGGGTGCTTGGGAGACAGTGGGGGTGTGAGTGGGACACAGTGATGGGGTGTGCTTGGGAGACAGTGGGGGTGTGAGTGGGACACAGTGATGGGGCTGTGCTTGGGAGACAGTGAGGGGTGTGAGTGGGACACAGTGATGGGGCTGTGCTTGGGAGACAGTGAGGGTGTGAGTGGGGACACAGTGATGGGGCGTGATTGGGAGACAGTGAGGGGTGTGAGTGGGAGCACTAGTGATGGGCTGTGCTTGGGAGACAGTGAGGGGTGTGAGTGGGAACAGTGATGGGGCTGTGCTTGGGAGCAGTGAGGGGTGTGAGTGGGACACAGTGATGGGGCTGTGCTTGGGAGACAGTGAGGGGTGTGAGTGGGAGCATAGTGATGGGGCTGTGCTTGTGGAAGACAGTGAGGGGTGTGAGTGGGACACAGTGATGGGGCTGTGCTTGGGAGACAGTGAGGGGTGTGAGTGGACACAGTGATGGGGCTGTGCTTGGGAGACAGTGAGGGGTGTGAGTGGGACACAGTGATGGGGCTGTGCTTGGGAGACAGTGAGGGGGTGTGAGTGGGACACAGTGATGGGGCTGTGCTTGGGAGACAGTGTGGGGTGTGCGTGGGCACAGTGATGGGGCTGTGCTTGGGAGACAGTGAGGGGTGTGAGTGGGACACAGTGATGGGGCTGTGCTTGGGAGACAGTGAGGGGTGTGAGTGGGACACAGTGATGGGGCTGTGCTTGGGAGACAGTGAGGGGGTGTGAGTGGGACACAGTGATGGGGCTGTGCTTGGGAGACAGTGAGGGGTGTGAGTGGGAGACAGTGATGGGGGTGTGTGGGAGACAGTGAGGGGTGTGAGTGGGACACAGTGATGGGGCTGTGCTTGGGAGACAGTGAGGGGTGTGAGTGGGACACAGTGATGGGCTGTGCTTGGGAGACAGTGGGGTGTGAGTGGGACACAGTGATGGGGCTGTGCTTGGGAGACAGTGAGGGGTGTGAGTGGGACACAGTGATGGGGCTGTGCTTGGGAGACAGTGGGGTGTGAGTGGGACACAGTGATGGGGCTGTGCTTGGGAGACAGTGAGGGTGTGAGTGGGACACAGTGATGGGGCTGAGCTTGGGGAGACAGTGAGGGGTGTGAGTGGGACACAGTGATGGGGCTGTGCTTGGGAGACAGTGAGGGGTGGGAGTGGGAGATAGTGAGGGGAGTGAGAGTGGGAGACAGTGAGGGGTGTGAGTGGGACACAGTGATGGGGCTGTGCTTGGAGACAGTGAGGGGTGTGAGTGGGACACAGTGATGGGGCTGGGCTTGGGAGACAGTGAGGGGTGTGAGTGGGACACAGTGAGGGGCTGGCTTGGGAGACAGTGAGGGGTGTGAGTGGGACACAGTGATGGGGCTGTGCTTGGGAGACAGTGAGGGGTGAGGGGGACACAGTGATGGGGCTGTGCTTGGGAGACAGTGAGGGGTGTGAGTGGGACACAGTGATGGGGCTGTGCTGGGAGACAGTGAGGGGTGTGAGTGGGACACAGTGATGGGGCTGTGCTGGGAGACAGTGAGGGGTGTGAGGGGAGATAGTGGGGGAGTGAGAGTGGAAGACGTGAGTGGGACACAGTGATGGGGCTGTGCTTGGGAGACAGTGAGGGGTGTGAGTGGATGGTGGGGAGGGGGTGAGAGTGGAGACAGTGGGGGTGTGAGTGGGACACAGTGATGGGGCTGTGTTGGGAGACAGTGAGGGGTGTGAGTGGGACACAGTGATGGGGCTGTGCTTGGGAGACAGTGAGGGGTGTGAGTGGGAGACAGTGAGGGGCTGAGGTGGGAGACAGTGTGGGGTGAGTGGGACACAGTGATGGGGCTGTGCTTGGGAGACAGTGGGGGGTGTGAGTGGGACACGGTGATGGGGCTGTGCTGGGAGACAGTGAGGGGTGTGAGTGGGAACAGTGATGGGGCTGTGCTTGGGAGACAGTGTGGGGTGTGAGTGGGACACAGTGATGGGGCTGTGCTTGGGGAGACAGTGGGGTGTGAGTGGGACACAGTGATGGGGCTGTGCTTGGGAGACAGGGGTGTGAGTGGGAGATGGAGGGGTGGAGTGGGACACAGTGATGGGGCTGTGTTGGGAGACAGTGAGGGGTGTGAGTGGGAGACAGTGATGGGGGCTTGGGAGACAGTGAGGGGTGTGAGTGGGACACAGTGATGGGGCTGTGCTTGGGAGACAGTGAGGGGTGTGAGTGGGACACAGTGAGGGGCTGTGCTTGGGAGACAGTGAGGGGTGTGAGTGGGACACAGTGATGGGGCTGTGCTTGGGAGACAGTGAGGGGTGTGAGTGGGAGCACAGTGATGGGGATGTGCTTGGGAGACAGTGAGGGGTGTGAGTGGGACACAGTGATGGGGCTGTGCTGGGAGACAGTGAGGGGTGTGAGTGGGACACAGTGATGGGGCTGTGCTTGGGAGACAGTGAGGGGTGTGAGTGGGACACAGTGATGGGGCTGTGCTTGGAGACAGTGAGGGGTGTGAGTGGGACACAGTGATGGGGCTGTGCTTGGGAGACAGTGAGGGGTGTGAGTGGGACACAGTGATGGGGCTGTGCTTGGGAGACAGTGAGGGGTGTGAGTGGGACACAGTGATGGGGCTGTGCTTGGGAGACAGTGAGGGGTTGTGAGTGGGACACAGTGATGGGGCTGTGCTTGGGAGACAGTGAGGGTGTGAGTGGGACACAGTGATGGGGCTGTGCTTGGGAGACAGTGAGGGGTGTGAGTGGGACACAGTGATGGGGCTGTGCTTGGGAGACAGTGAGGGGTGTGAGTGGGACACAGTGATGGGGCTGTGCTTGGGAGACAGTGATGGGGTGTGAGTGGGAGATAGTGAGGGGAGTGCTAGGGAGACAGTGAGGGGTGTGAGTGGGACACAGTGATGGGGCTGTGCTTGGGAGACAGTGAGGGGTGTGAGTGGGACACAGTGATGGGGCTGTGCTTGGGAGACAGTGAGGGGTGTGAGTGGGACACAGTGATGGGGCTGTGCTTGGGAGGACAGTGAGGGGTGTGAGTGGGACACAGTGATGGGGCTGTGCTTGGGAGACAGTGAGGGGTGTGAGTGGGACACAGTGATGGGGCTGTGCTTGGGAGACAGTGAGGGGTGTGAGTGGGACACAGTGATGGGGCTGTGCTTGGGAGACAGTGAGGGGTGTGAGTGGGACACAGTGATGGGGCTGTGCTTGGGAGACAGTGAGGGGTGTGAGTGGGACACAGTGATGGGGCTGTGCTTGGGAGACAGTGAGGGGTGTGAGTGGGACACAGTGATGGGGCTGTGCTTGGGAGACAGTGAGGGGTGTGAGTGGGACACAGTGATGGGGCTGTGCTTGGGAGACAGTGAGGGGTGTGAGTGGGACACAGTGATGGGGCTGTGCTTGGGAGACAGTGAGGGGTGTGAGTGGGACACAGTGATGGGGCTGTGCTTGGGAGACAGTGAGGGGTGTGAGTGGGACACAGTGATGGGGCTGTGCTTGGGAGACAGTGAGGGGTGTGAGTGGGACACAGTGATGGGGCTGTGCTTGGGAGACAGTGAGGGGTGTGAGTGGGACACAGTGATGGGGCTGTGCTTGGGAGACAGTGAGGGGTGTGAGTGGGACACAGTGATGGGGCTGTGCTTGGGAGACAGTGAGGGGTGTGAGTGGGACACAGTGATGGGGCTGTGCTTGGGAGACAGTGAGGGGTGTGAGTGGGACACA
>NW_024055548.1:0-25066 GCF_902713615.1 Scyliorhinus canicula | reverse complement strand
GGCTGTGCTTGGGAGACAGTGAGGGGTGTGAGTGGGACACAGTGATGGGGCTGTGCTTGGGAGACAGTGTGGGGTGTGAGTGGGACACAGTGATGGGGCTGTGCTTGGGAGACAGTGTGGGGTGTGAGTGGGACACAGTGATGGGGCTGTGCTTGGGAGACAGTGAGGGGTGTGAGTGGGACACAGTGATGGGGCTGTGCTTGGGAGACAGTGAGGGGTGTGAGTGGGACACAGTGATGGGGCTGTGCTGGGAGACAGTGTGGGGTGTGAGTGGACACAGTGATGGGGCTGTGCTTGGGAGACAGTGAGGGGTGTGAGTGGACACAGTGATGGGGCTGTGCTTGGGAGACAGTGATGGGGTGTGAGGGGACACAGTGATGGGGCTGTGCTTGGGAGACAGTGAGGGGTGTGAGTGGGAGCTAGTGATGGGGCTGTGCTTGGGAGACAGTGAGGGGTGTGAGTGGACACAGTGATGGGGCTGTGCTTGGGAGACAGTGAGGGGGTGTGATGGACACGTGATGGGCTGTGCTTGGGACACAGTGATGGGTTAGTGGGACTTGTGGGAGACAGTGAGGACACAGTGATGGGGCTGTGCTTGGGAGACAGTGAGGGGGTGAGTGGGAGATAGTGAGGGGAGTGAGAGTGGAGACAGTGAGGGGTGTGAGTGGGACAGTGATGGGGCTGTGCTTGGGGAGACAGTGAGGGGTGTGAGTGGGACACAGTGAGGGGCTGTGCTTGGGAGACAGTGGGGGGTGTGAGTGGGACACAGTGAGGGGCTGTGCTTGGGAGACAGTGTGGGGTGTGAGTGGGGACACAGTGATGGGGCTGTGCTTGGGAGACAGTGAGGGGTGTGAGTGGGACACAGTGATGGGGCTGTGCTTGGGAGACAGTTGGGGTGTGAGTGGGACACAGTGAGGGCTGTGCTGGGAGACAGTGAGGGGGTTGAGTGGGACACAGTGATGGGGCTGTGCTTGGGAGACAGTGTGGGGTGTGAGTGGGAGACAGTGAGGGGAGTGAGAGTGGAAGACAGTGAGGGGTGTGAGTGGGACACAGTGATGGGGCTGTGCTTGGGAGACAGTCTGGGGTGTGAGTGGGAGATAGTGAGGGGGCTGTGCTTGGGAGACAGTGAGGGGTGTGAGTGGGACACAGTGATGGGGCTGTGCTTGGGAGACAGTGAGGGTGTGTGAGTGGGAGATAGTGAGGGGAGTGAAAGTGGAAGACAGTGAGGGGTGTGAGTGGGACACAGTGATGGGGCTGTGCTTGGGAGACAGTGAGGGGTGTGAGTGGGACACAGTGATGGGGCTGTGCTTGGGAGACAGTGAGGGGTGTGAGTGGGACACAGTGATGGGGCTGTGCTTGGGAGACAGTGAGGGGTGTGAGTGGGAGATAGTGAGGGGAGTGAGAGTGGGAGACAGTGAGGGGTGTGAGTGGGAGATAGTGAGGGGAGTGAGAGTGGAAGACAGTGAGGGGTGTGAGTGGGAGATAGTGAGGGGAGTGAGAGTGGAAGACAGTGTGGGGTGTGAGTGGGACACAGTGATGGGGCTGTGCTTGGGAGACAGTCTGGGGTGTGAGTGGGAGATAGTGATGGGGCTGTGCTTGGGAGACAGTGAGGGGTGTGAGTGGGACACAGTGATGGGGCTGTGCTTGGGAGACAGTGAGGGGTGTGAGTGGAGACAGTGATGGGGCTGTGCTTGGGAGACAGTGAGGGGTGTGAGTGGGACACAGTGATGGGGCTGTGCTTGGGAGACAGTGTGGGTGTGAGTGGGAGATAGTGAGGGGAGTGAGAGTGGAGACAGTGAGGGGTGTGAGTGGGACACAGTGATGGGGCTGTGCTTGGGAGACAGTGAGGGGTGTGAGTGGGAGCTAGTGAGGGGCTGTGAGTTGGAGACAGTGAGGGGTGTGAGTGGGACACAGTGATGGGCTGTGCTTGGGAGACAGTGAGGGGTGTGAGTGGGACACAGTGATGGGGCTGTGCTTGGGAGACAGTGAGGGGTGTGAGTGGGAGATAGTGAGGGGAGTGAGAGTGGAAGACAGTGAGGGGTGTGAGTGGGACACAGTGATGGGGCTGTGCTTGGGAGACAGTGAGGGGTGTGAGTGGGACACAGTGATGGGGCTGTGCTTGGGAGACAGTGTGGGTGTGAGTGGTACACAGTCATGGGGCTGTGCTTGGGAGACAGTGAGGGGTGTGAGTGGGACACAGTGATGGGGCTGTGCTTGGGAGACAGTGAGGGGGTGTGAGTGGGACACAGTGATGGGGCTGTGCTTGGGAGACAGTGAGGGGTGTGAGTGGGAGATAGTGATGGGGCTGTGCTTGGGAGACAGTGAGGGGTGTGAGTGGGACACAGTGATGGGGCTGTGCTTGGGAGACAGTGAGGGGTGTGAGTGGGAGATAGTGATGGGGCTGTGCTTGGGAGACAGTGAGGGGTGTGAGTGGGACACAGTGATGGGTTTGTGCTTGGGAGACAGTGTGGGGGGTGAGTGGGAGATAGTGAGGGGAGTGAGAGTGGAAGACAGTGAGGGGTGTGGGTGGGACAGTGATGGGGCTGTGCTTGTGAGACAGTGAGGGGTGTGAGTGGGACACAGTTAGGGGGCTGTGCTTGGGAGACAGTGTGGGGTGTGAGTGGGACACAGTGATGGGGCTGTGCTTTGGAGACAGTGAGGGGTGTGAGTGGGACACAGTGATGGGGCTGTGCTTGGGAGACAGTGAGGGGTGTGAGTGGGACACAGTGATGGGGCTGTGCTTTGGAGACAGTGAGGGGTGTGAGTGGGACACAGTGATGGGGCTGTGCTTGGGAGACAGTGAGGGGTGTGAGTGGGACACAGTGATGGGGCTGTGCTTGGGAGACAGTGAGGGGTGTGAGTGGGACACAGTGATGGGGCTGTGCTTGGGAGTCAGTGAGGCGTGTGAGTGGGAGATAGTGAGGGGAGTGAGAGTGGAAGACAGTGTGGGGTGTGAGTGGGACACAGTGATGGGGCTGTGCTTGGGAGACAGTGTGGGGTGTGAGTGGGAGATAGTGAGGGGAGTGAGAGTGGAAGACAGTGAGTGGGACACAGTGATGGGGCTGTGCTTGGGAGGCAGTGAAGGGTGTGAGTGGGACACAGTGATGGGGCTTTGCTTGGGAGACAGTATGGGGTGTGAGTGGGAGATAGTGAGGGGAGTGAGAGTGGAAGACAGTGAGGGGTGTGAGTGGGACACAGTGATGGGGCTGTGCTTGGGAGACAGTGAGGGGTGTGAGTGGGACACAGTGATGGGGCTGTGCTTGGGAGACAGTGAGGGGTGTGAGTGGGACACAGTGATGGGGCTGAGCTTGGGAGACAGTGAGGGGTGTGAGTGGGACACAGTGATGGGGCTGTGCTTGGGAGACAGTGAGGGGTGTGAGTGGGACACAGTGATGGGGCTGTGCTTGGGAGACAGTGAGGGGTGTGAGTGGGACACAGTGATGGGGCTGTGCTTGGGAGACAGTGTGGGGTGTGAGTGGGACACAGTGATGGGGCTGTGCTTGGGAGACAGTGAGGGGTGTGAGTGGGAGATAGTGAGGGGAGTGAGAGTGGAAGACAGTGAGGGGTGTGAGTGGGACACAGTGATGGGGCTGTGCTTGGGAGACAGTGTGGGGTGTGAGTGGGACACAGTGATGGTGCTGTGCTTGGGAGACAGTGAGGGTGTGAGTGGGACACAGTGATGGGGCTGTGCTTGGGAGACAGTGAGGGGTGTGAGTGGGACACAGTGATGGGGCTGTGCTTGGGAGACAGTGAGGGGTGTGAGTGGGACACAGTGATGGGGCTGTGCTTGGGAGACAGTGAGGGGTGTGAGTGGGACACAGTGATGGGGCTGTGCTTGGGAGACAGTGAGGGGTGTGAGTGGGACACAATGATGGGGCTGTGCTTGGGAGACAGTCTGGGGTGTGAGTGGGAGATAGTGAGGGGAGTGAGAGTGGAAGACAGTGAGGGGTGTGAGTTGGACACAGTGATGGGGCTGTGCTTGGGAGACAGTGACGGGGTGTGAGTGGGAGATAGTGAGAGGAGTCAGAGTGGAAGACAGTGTGGGGTGTGAGTGGGACACAGTGATGTGGCTGTGCTTGGGAGACAGTCTGGGGTGTGAGTGGGAGATAGTGAGGGGGCTGTGCTTGGGAAACAGTGAGGGGTGTGAGTGGGACACAGTGATGGGGCTGTGCTTGGGAGACAGTTTGGGGTGTGAGTGGGAGACAGTGAGGGGTGTGAGTGGCACACAGTGATGGGGCTGTGCTTGGGAGACAGTGTGGGTGTGAGCGGGAGATAGTGAGGGGAGTGAGAGTGGAAGACAGTGAGGGGTGTGAGTGGGTCACAGTGATGGGGCTGTGCTTGGGAGACAGTGAGGGGTGTGAGTGGGACACAGTGATGGGGCTGTGCTTGGGAGACAGTGAGGGGTGTGAGTGGGAGATAGTGAGGGGAGTGAGAGTGGAAGACAGTGAGGGGTGTGAGTGGGACACAGTGATGGGGCTGTGCTTGGGAGACAGTGAGGGGTGTGAGTGGGACACAGTGATGGGGCTGTGCTTGGGAGACAGTGAGGGGTGTGAGTGGGACACAGTGATGGGGCTGTGCTTGGGAGACAGTGAGGGGTGTGACTGGGACACAGTGATGGGGCTGTGCTTGGGAGACAGTGAGGGGTGTGAGTGGGACACAGTGATGGGGCTGAGCTTGGGAGACAGTGAGGGGTGTGAGTGGGACACAGTGATGGGGCTGTGCTTGGGAGACAGTGAGGGGTGTGAGTGGGACACAGTGATGGGGCTGTGCTTGGGAGACAGTGAGGGGTGTGAGTGGGAGATAGTGAGGGGAGTGAGAGTGGAAGACAGTGAGGGGTGTGAGTGGGACACAGTGATGGGGCTGTGCTTGGGAGACAGTGTGGGGTGTGAGTGGGACACAGTGATGGGGCTGTGCTTGGGAGACAGTGAGGGGTGTGAGTGGGACACAGTGATGGGGCTGTGCTTGGGAGACAGTGAGGGGTGTGAGTGGGACACAGTGATGGGGCTGTGCTTGGGAGACAGTGAGGGGTGTGAGTGGGAGATAGTGAGGGGAGTGAGAGTGGAAGACAGTGAGGGGTGTGAGTGGGACACAGTGATGGGGCTGTGCTTGGGAGACAGTGAGGGGTGTGAGTGGGAGACAGTGAGGGGAGTGAGAGTGGAAGACAGTGAGGGGTGTGTGGGAGATCGTGATGGGGCTGTGCTTGGGAGACAGTGAGGGGTGTGAGTGGGAGACAGTGAGGGGAGTGAGAGTGGAAGACAGTGTGGGGTGTGAGTGGGACACAGTGATGGGGCTGTGCTTGGGAGACAGTGAGGGGTGTGAGTGGGAGATAGTGAGGGGAGTGAGTGGGAGATAGTGATGGGGCTGTGCTTGGGAGACAGTGAGGGGTGTGAGTGGGACACAGTGATGGGGCTGTGCTTGGGAGACAGTGTGGGGTGTGAGTGGGACACAGTGATGGGGCTGTGCTTGGGAGACAGTGTGGGGTGTGAGTGGGACACAGTGATGGGGCTGTGCTTGGGAGACAGTGTGGGGTGTGAGTGGGACACAGTGATGGGGCTGTGCTTGGGACACAGTGAGGGGTGTGAGTGGGACACAGTGATGGGGCTGAGCTTGGGAGACAGTGAGGGGTGTGACTGGGACACAGTGATGGGGCTGTGCTTGGGAGACAGTGAGGGGTGTGAGTGGGACACAGTGATGGGGCTGTGCTTGGGAGACAGTGAGGGGTGTGAGTGGGACACAGTGATGGGGCTGTGCTTGGGAGACAGTGAGGGGTGTGAGTGGGAGATAGTGATGGGGCTGTGCTTGGGAGACAGTGAGGGGTGTGAGTGGGAGATAGTGAGGGGAGTGAGAGTGGAAGACAGTGAGGGGTGTGTGGGAGATCGTGATGGGGCTGTGCTTGGGAGACAGTGAGGGGTGTGAGTGGGAGATAGTGAGGGGGCTGTGCTTGGGAGACAGTGAGGGGTGTGAGTGGGACGCAGTGATGGGGCTGTGCTTGGGAGACAGTGAGGGGTGTGAGTGGGACACAGTGATGGGGCTGTGCTTGGGAGACAGTGAGGGGTGTGAGTGGGACACAGTGATGGGGCTGTGCTTGGGAGACAGTGAGGGGTGTGAGTGGGACGCAGTGATGGGGCTGTGCTTGGGAGACAGTGAGGGGTGTGAGTGGGACACAGTGATGGGGCTGTGCTTGGGAGACAGTGTGGGGTGTGAGTGGGACACAGTGATGGGGCTGTGCTTGGGAGACAGTGAGGGGTGTGAGTGGGAGATAGTGAGGGGTGTGAGTGGGAGACAGTGAGGGGTGTGAGTGGGACACAGTGATGGGGTTGTGCTTGGGAGACAGTGAGGGGTGTGAGTGGGCCACAGTGATGGGGCTGTGCTTGGGACACAGTGAGGGGTGTGAGTGGGACACAGTGATGGGGCTGAGCTTGGGAGACAGTGTGGGGTGTGAGTGGGAGATAGTGAGGGGTGTGAGTGGGACACAGTGATGGGGCTGTGCTTGGGAGACAGTGAGGGGTGTGAGTGGGACACAGTGATGGGGCTGTGCTTGGGACACAGTGAGGGGTGTGAGTGGGACACAGTGATGGGGCTGTGCTTGGGAGACAGTGAGGGGTGTGAGTGGGAGATAGTGAGGGGAGTGAGAGTGGAAGACAGTGAGGGGTGTGAGTGGGACTCAGTGATGAGGCTGTGCTTGGGAGACAGTGTGGGGTGTGAGTGGGACACAGTGAGGGGTGTGAGTGGGAGACAGTGAGGGGAGTGAGAGTGGAAGACAGTGAGGGGTGTGAGTGGGACACAGTGATGGGGCTGTGCTTGGGAGACAGTGAGGGGTGTGAGTGGGACACAGTGATGGGGCTGTGCTTGGGAGACTGTGTGGGGTGTGAGTGGGAGATAGTGAGGGGAGTGAGAGTGGAAGACAGTGAGGGGTGTGAGTGGGACACAGTGATGGGGCTGTGCTTGGGAGACAGTGTGGGGTGTGAGTGGGACACAGTGATGGGGCTGTGCTTGGGAGACAGTGAGGGGTGTGAGTGGGACACAGTGATGGGGCTGTGCTTGGGAGACAGTGAGGGGTGTGAGTGGGACACAGTGATGGGGCTGTGCTTGGGAGACAGTGAGGGGTGTGAGTGGGAGACAGTGATGGGGCTGTGCTTGGGAGACAGTGTGGGGTGTGAGTGGGAGATAGTGAGGGGAGTGAGAGTGGAAGACAGTGAGGGGTGTGAGTGGGACACAGTGATGGGGCTGTGCTTGGGAGACAGTGTGGGTGTGAGTGGGAGATAGTGAGGGGAGTGAGAGTGGAAGACAGTGAGGGGTGTGAGTGGGACACAGTAATGGGGCTGTGCTTGGTAGACAGTGAGGGGTGTGAGTGGGAGATAGTGAGGGGAGTGAGAGTGAAGACAGTGAGGGGTGTGAGTGGGACACAGTGATGGGGCTGTGCTTGGGAGACAGTGAGGGGTGTGAGTGGGACACAGTGATGGGGCTGTGCTTGGGAGACAGTGAGGGGTGTGAGTGGGACGCAGTGATGGGGCTGTGCTTGGGAGACAGTGAGGGGTGTGAGTGGGACACAGTGATGGGGCTGTGCTTGGGAGACAGTGTGGGTGTGAGTGGGAGATAGTGATGGGGCTGTGCTTGGGAGACAGTGTGGGGTGTGAGTGGGACACAGTGATGGGGCTGAGCTTGGGAGACAGTGTGGGGTGTGAGTGGGAGATAGTGAGGGGGTGTGAGTGGGACACAGTGATGGGGCTGTGCTTGGGAGACAGTGAGGGGTGTGAGTGGGACACAGTGATGGGTCTGTGCTTGGGAGACAGTGAGGGGTGTGAGTGGGACACAGTGATGGGGCTGTGCTTGGGACACAGTGAGGGGTGTGAGTGGGACACAGTGATGGGGCTGTGCTTGGGAGACAGTGAGGGGTGTGAGTGGGACACAGTGATGGGGCTGTGCTTGGGAGACAGTGAGGGGTGTGAGTGGGACACAGTGATGGGGCTGTGCTTGGGAGACAGTGAGGGGGTGTGAGTGGGAGATAGTGAGGGGAGTGAGAGTGGAAGACAGTGAGGGGTGTCAGTGGGACACAGTGATGGGGCTGTGCTTGGCCGACAGTGAGGGGTGTGAGTTGGACACAGTGATGGGGCTGTGCTTGGGAGACTGTGTGGGGTTGTGAGTGGGAGATAGTGAGGGGAGTGAGAGTGGAAGACAGTGAGGGGTGTGAGTGGGACACAGTGATGGGGCTGTGCTTGGGAGACAGTGAGGGGTGTGAGTGGGACACAGTGATGGGGCTGTGCTTGGGAGACAGTCTGGGGTGTGAGTGGGACACAGTAATGGGGCTGTGCTTGGGAGACAGTGAGGGGTGTGAGTGGGACACAGTGATGGGGCTGTGCTTGAGAGACAGTGAGGGGTGTGAGTGGGACACAGTGATGGGGCTGTGCTTGGGAGACAGTGAGGGGTGTGAGTGGGAGATAGTGAGGGGAGTGAGAGTGGAAGACAGTGAGGGATGTGAGTGGGACACAGTGATGGGGCTGTGCTTGGGAGACTGTGTGGGGTGTGAGTGGGAGATAGTGAGGGGAGTGAGAGTGGAAGACAGTGAGGGGTGTGAGTGGGACACAGTGATGGGGCTGTGCTTGGGAGACAGTGAGGGGTGTGAGTGGGACACAGTGATGGGGCTGTGCTTGGGAGACAGTGAGGGGTGTGAGTGGGACACAGTGATGGGGCTGTGCTTGAGAGACAGTGAGGGGTGTGAGTGGGACACAGTGATGGTGCTGTGCTTGGGAGACAGTGAGGGGTGTGAGTGGGAGATAGTGAGGGGAGTGAGAGTGGAAGACAGTGAGGGGTGTGAGTGGGACACAGTGATGGGGCTGTGCTTGGGAGACAGTGAGGGGTGTGAGTGGGACACAGTGATGGGGCTGTGCTTGGGAGACAGTGAGGGGTGTGAGTGGGAGATAGAACGTAGAACATTACAGCACAGAACAGGCCCTTCGGCCCTCAATGTTGTGCCGAGCCATGATCACCCTACTCAACCCACGTATCCACCCTATACCCGTAACCCAACAACCCCCCCCTTAACCTTACTTTTATTAGGACACTACGGGCAATTTAGCATGGCCAATCCACCTAACCCGCACATCTTTGGACTGTGGTAGGAAACCGGAGCACCCGGAGGAAACCCACGCACACACGGGGAGGATGTGCAGACTCCGCACAGACAGTGACCCAGCCGGGAATCGAACCTGGGACCCTGGAGCTGTGAAGCATTGATGCTAACCACCATGCTACCCTGCTGCCCATATAGTGGGGGGAGTGAGAGTGGAAGACAGTGAGGGGTGTGAGTGGGACACAGTGATGGGGCTGTGCTTGGGAGACAGTGAGGGGTGTGAGTGGGACACAGTGATGGGGCTGTGCTTGGGAGACAGTGAGGGGTGTGAGTGGGACACAGTGATGGGGCTGTGCTTGAGAGACAGTGAGGGGTGTGAGTGGGACACAGTGATGGGGCTGTGCTTGGGAGACAGTGAGGGGTGTGAGAGGGACACAGTGATGGGGCTGTGCTTGGGAGACAGTGAGGGGTGTGAGTGGGAGATAGTGAGGGGGCTGTGCTTGGGAGACAGTGAGGGGTGTGAGTGGGACACAGTGATGGGGCTGTGCTTGGGAGACAGTGAGGGGTGTGAGTGGGACACAGTGATGGGGCTGTGCTTGGGAGACAGTGAGTGGTGTGAGTGGGACACAGTGATGGGGCTGTGCTTGGGAGACAGTGAGGGGTGTGAGTGGGACACAGTGATGGGGCTGTGCTTGGGAGACAGTGTGGGTGTGAGTGGGACACAGTGATGGGGCTGTGCTTGGGAGACAGTGAGGGGTGTGAGTGGGACACAGTGATGGGGCTGTGCTTGGGAGACAGTGTGGGTGTGAGTGGGACACAGTGATGGGGCTGTGCTTGGGAGACAGTGTGGGTGTGAGTGGGACACAGTGATGGGGCTGTGCTTGGGATGTTAATTCCTTGTTAATTCGCAGTCAGTCTAGATTCAATTAAATCGAGATGGATTTGCAGGTATAATATCATTTAATCGACTCACTTGCAAGGCTGCATTAATCCATAGAGCTGCAGGACCCACATGCTGTCTCCTGCAGCACTCCGGACCAAAGAGACAGAATACAAAAGAGCTTTAGCTGATATATTCAAAAATCACAGTAAGATTCACATATAAGCTTCCCATTGGTCATTCTATACACCTCCTGACCTGGCTCTATATCTTAATTGGTCGCTTTGCCTTTGTAATCCCATCATCCTTTGCCCCCTGCTTACCACGAGGCAAAAGCTCCCCTTCCCCCGATGGTTTCAAACAGGCTTTTGGCTGAATCCTTTTGTCCTGTCTGTGAACACTCAATCCGCATGGTCCTAAAGTACACCTTGTCCGTTTGTTCACTTCCTCATTCCCTCCTTTTATCATTTCATGATAACCCATCATTCCTACCTGCAGTTATGGCCCCTCAACTAAGAAAACGTGTTGCTGCACTTCTAAATCCTACTGCAGCACCTCATCGGCCGCTGCATGCTCGTAGATCCTAACAGTCAATGCTCTAGGGGCGGCTATCTGTTCCAGCGCACCCTGCATTTTACCCATCATGCATTTAAGGATGATCATGCCCACAAAGATGCAGGCGAGATAGTCAAGAACATAACGGTTCTGCATGACAACCAACCTGAGTTAAGATAATTCCCTGTTTAGTGCCCCAAGGGCCCCTAAGGTCTCGTTTCCCAGGATGGTAAGGCCACAAATAAAATACTTTCTATCGTTGACCGCCAAGGAACCCCCAGTAGCCCATTTCATCCAGCTTTGGAAAGCCCATTCGGGCCTCATAGCAATGCAGAACGCCCTAGACTCAACAGTGATATGAGAGACATTCAAAGGAGCTGGATGCCTAGCGTCAACGGAACACAAGTGGCATTGCAACAGGCACATTGACCTGATGTCAGGGTTATGCAACACTTTGGATCAGTACAAGTGGAGGACAGACATGTTATATTCATTTTCATCTCTACCAGCAAATAGCCGTACCTCTCACTGCTGAAACAATTCTCATATGACCGGGAATCTCTATTGGGAGTGAAGGGGCTAGATATATATGCCCTCCACCGTTGAAGCTTATCCTAGTGAGAGTGGGAATTATCCCCAGGAAGGGGAAGGTGAATAGCCGGTGGGCCGAACCTGGATCGGAAGGAAGAGTAACTTGCGCGGACGGTGGCTCGGAACTCTGACAATGAACCACAGTTGGGGGAGTGCCCCAAAGCGGTGAAACAGAACATAACCTAGACACCGATGTGGGGTTTGGGTAGCAGACAACCCTCCCCTGGCCATACAAGCGGTGGTAAATCTAGAAGAGATTCATACCGTCCAGGTTTCCCTCATTCCGGATCCTAAATAAATTAAGTACATCTCCTGATAATCTACGTCTGGTTGTACCTCCCTCCTTACACAGCCCTTCCTCTGTCTAGTCCCTCTTTCTCTCTCACAACCTCTTCCTACCCCCTCCTCATAGTCTGATTTTACCTGTAAGGCATCAAGGTTAACACATCCAAAATCAAATTTACATATGCTCCAAAAACAAGGCAATGTCCATGCAGTCTTCCCTTCCCATCGTTGGGACCGGTGCCATTGCGTCATAAGTCCTGCATAGTCCGTTAACCGGATGACCTTCCATGTGTCGATACCACGTCCTCGTATATGGGGGCAGCGAAGAACGTCACCTTTGCAGAGGTGGAATGTCCTTGTAGTTTGGTTGGTGTTGCAGATGTAGATGATATTCCCCTGTTCCATGTCCGCCGCCAATGTCACTCCAAGCAAGGCGTTGCCGAAGATCACACAGGCGGTGTGTAGCCACCCCATCATGCTTCACACCTGTAAAATAGCGCTGGGGAAGGGAGGCAGGTTAGTGACCGACCTTTTACAGTAGTGGAGGTGGACACAAACACTCCGCCCCTCCACTTTAACTGCAGTGGGGGTGGTAAGGAGAACTTGGAAAGGCCCCTCCCATCGTGGCTCTGACCCTTTCCGAGTCCAATGTTTTTGACCATGACATAACGACCAGGCTGCACTGAGAGCGAGCTGTGTAATAGGGACGGTGACGAGTGAGCTGCACGGTACTGGCCATGGAGCTCCTTGAGGGCGTTAGTGAGGGCTAGAACATAGTTAGTCCTTTCTTTAGTCAGATGGTGAAACTGGACCAATCTGGGAACAGGCAGGTTCCCGGGAGTTCTAATGGGCCTGCCGGAAAAGACTCGGCAGGAGAGAGCCAGGCCGATCCTGCAGGTGTGACCTACAGCTGAATGAGGGCAACGGGGAGCAACTTAAGCCATGTCGGCCCCGTGTCCGTTCTTAATTTAGCCAATTTAGTTTTGAGGGTCTGATCGTGTCTCTCAAACAACCCGGCTGCCTGCGGTCTGTACGCACAGTCTAGCTGCTGGCGTCTGCCCCAACTGGGAGCAGAACTCCTTGTTAATCTGTCCAATAAAATGAGGCCCGTTATCAGAACTTAACTGAGCCGGTATTCCGTACATAAACACCTCATCACATTTTTACAGCCTTTGGCTCTCCGTCCTCTTCCGTCTGGTGTGATGGTCACCAGTGACGAGATGTCATCTTTGGTGAATAATGATGGGCCAAGCCTATCGGCAGCATCCAATGATTGTGCAGTCTACAATTATAATAACAAGTATTATCAATCCATGCAGCAGGTAAATCCCCTTGACCAAGCTATGAGAGATTACCCCGAACTGAATCTGACTAGATAGATAGCCATCCTCAGTACTACTGTGTTTCCCTTAGGATTTATATCCTTCTTATAGTTATACTGACTAGCAACTATCCCTCAGCCTTGTCATTCGTATTTACATGTCATAATTTGTAAACTGTGCAGGAAAATCAATGGTAAATGCATCCATCTCGCAGACCAGTGTCAATAGACCCTTTGTGAGGTGCTTTCCTCAAGTCCAATCACCGTGAACCATAGCTGGCGCCACTCAGGAAGGTAACACAATAGCCATTCCGGTTGTTCCACTACCTCCAAGGCATCTGACTACCTCGGGGCAGTAGCACCATAAAAGCGTCCTCATGTCCCTTAGAAGCAGCCCACAACTCAGTCCATCAGCGACCAAAAGGTCCTTATCCCTCACTGGGATTTTTTGTAGGAAGTGCTTTCCGTTTCCCATAGGAATGGTAATTGCTGATATTTTGTATCATGCACTGATTATCTTGCTTTATTAATTGCAGGAGCGTCAACCAATCCTGTTTCTATTTCTGACTTCCTGACTCTGACGTCGAACATTGTACTGAATCATGTAGCCTGCCCGCCCTGGCTTACTTGAGACAATAGCTCCGTTTTCTTCAACCCCCTGTTGTCTGTTATCATTTTCCTTACCGCATGGATTGTATACTTGCCATTATTTGTTTTTTCTTAAACACCACTCACGCACTTAGTACAGGTAACTTCTTGTGGTTACAGCCCATTTGAATTTATACATAACAGTCCCTAACAACTTACAGGACATTTAGTCTGTAACAACTGTTATACTCTCCCATGCTATATTGGTTACACATTTCCCCTCGCGGCAGCAAGCTGCTAATATTCTAGACCAGTGCCTCTCAAAGTGTGGTACGTGTACGCACCGGTACGTGGAGTGTTTACAGAAAAGAAAGAGACAGTAATCCTGGATTGGCTTGTTTCGCTCACCGGTCCCTGGCACATTGGGAAAAAAAAACTGCCGGTACGCCACATCAGATAGTTTGAGATGCACTGTTCCAGACTACTGTCATTTAAAATATGGGGGTTCCTCGTCAGTCACTGCTGTCTGCCGAGACCCTTAATAACTCCTCCGCGTAATACGTCCCTCCTGGAGACCACAGATCACCCATCAGCTAACGTCCCGTTAGAGATGTCTGACCGGAGGTTTCAGTATTCAGTAATAATTTGATATTTTGATTTGTTGCTAACCCGTAAGGTTTTTCTTCCGGGCTCTATCATTCAATTCCCTCAAACATGTAGCCAATTGTATCATTAGTTTTTTCCCATACTGTCTGAAACATTCTTCTGCAGAGTGTTGTTCAGGTTCTTCATCGGTATGATCGTTGCTTGATCTGAAACTAAAACGAACAGGTCAAAGGCGGAGAGGGCCCTATTTCTTCATTTGTATCTTCCTATCCGTGCTTGGATATTCCAGAAGTACCATCTAGCATAGCCCACGTACTGCCTCACAAATCGATACCATAAGTCTGTCACTTGTCTACAAGATTGCACAGCCTTTTAAAGTCACATTGTTGTCGGCCAAATTATCCTTGCAGTAATTGCACGTTGTCATTAATCTATCCCACTTACACTGACACTTATGTAGCATGGTGGTTAGCCCAAATACTCCACAGCTCCAGGATCCCAGGCTCGACTCCCGGCTGGGTCACCGCCCGTGCGGAGTCCGCACGTTCCCCCTTCCCGGTGTGCGTGGGTTTCCTCCCACAGTCCAAAGATGTGCAGGGTTATGTGGATTGGCCATGCTAAATTGCCCTTGGGTGTCCAAAAAGGTTAAGAGGGATTATTGGGTTACGGGGATAGGGTGGAGGTGAGGGCTTAAGTGGGTCAGTGCAGACTCGATGGTCCAAATGGCCTTCTTCTGCACTGTATGTTCTATACCAGGGGTGGGCAAACTACGGCCCGCGGGCCATTTCTGCGGCCCACCAAGTCATTAAAAAAAATTTCTTTTTAAATTTTGTTTTAAGGTTAGTGGGGGGCTGTTGGGTTACTTACTGGTATAGGGTGGATACGTTGACTTGAGTAGGGTGCTCATTGCTCGGCACAACGTCGAGGGCCGAAGGGCCTGTTCTGTGCTGTACTGTTCTATGTTCTATATGAGGCGCCCAGAATCATAACCGGGTGAAGTAATTATTTTACTTAATATACTATGCGGCCCTTTGTGAATTGTGAATTTCTGAATCTGGCCCTTGCACGGAAAAGTTTGCCCACTCCTGTTCTATACAGTACTTTTAACCCAATTCACACTGATCCTACAGCTCAGAAATGCTCTATTCTCAGGGGCCACATCCTCCTTGACCATAGCATTTTTAAACCAGCTCACATTTTAATTCAATTGTTCACTGGATGGGGGTGTCACTGATAAGGCCAGCATTTATTGTCCATCCTTTATTGTCCTTGAGCAAATCATTGTGAGCCATTTTCTTGAACACCACCATGATATTTCAGTTAGGAATCCTCCTTCTGTTATTGCACCCCTGAGTGAGATGCGAAGAATCTCAAACTCCTCCCCTTTTGCTCACCCAGTGATCCCGTCTGGTCAAAACCTTCCCTTGATACATTCCTGATAGTGTTACTGCATTTACTTTAATTACTTTATGTTGATGACGACCGGATTTGTATGAAAGTAAGATCCGAACATGACATTTGAACTTTATCAGCTGTCCAATCAATGCTGCTAACAGGTTTTAATTCACTGTCTTCTCCCCCATTGGATCATTTGTTTTAAATGTGATACAATTTCATTTGCTCCAGACACCATGCTGCCCTAATTCAACTGTATGTGTACCCAGAATCTGAACTAATCTTGTCTTCACATCTTACAGCTTCAGGATGATGTTCCCTGCAGTCTTTGTTGGTATGGTCACTCAAACTTCCTCTAAATTAGCAATTGTTTTAATATCTAAATTTTTCTGCATCCATTTTTTTTTTTTCTTTAAATCTTTCCCTGCAATCAGATTCTCATTTCCTGATACTGCAATTAATTCTTTTAATCTAACTTCTGGTCCAATATCTTTATTCTCCAAATCTCCTTCTTCAATGTCTATAACATGCTAAACATCATTCTTTCTGCAAGAAACTTTTCTTTCTCGTCGGGCACTGGGACCCTGCGGAGCCATGCAGTACAGCTTGCACAAAGCTGTCTGCTTGAAATCTTTGTCCCAAGCACATTGCTGTGCCGGCCATTTATTTTACTTCTAATTGATTTGAAACTTTTGTATTTATTTCCCTCATTTTATTTATTATTTTTTTTTTTTAGCCAAGACTATGCCGAGTTGCAACTAATCATTTACAAATCCCAATTTATACAGTTTGATTTCAATTTTTGTTTTTTTTCTTGAGAATTATGTTTAATTAACATCATTATTGCTAAGGTTCTGAAGAAATTTCAAATACTTACTCCGTTTTAACTCTCACTTTAATACCTCCTAAAACACAACATTTCACAAAATTAGGAACAGAGGATATCACATTCTTATCAAACAGACTCATTCATTCATTGGAGATCTCCATTCAGACAAAGGAATTCAAATCCTTATACGGTCATTCATCACACACAAGTCATTTATAACCCAATTCTGTTTCATTCAAACAACCCATATCTTCGCGAAGCTATAGTTGAACGGCATTGAACTGTCCGCAAACATCCCATCAGCGGTCCTTCACTGAACTGTTTCGCGACATCACATCAACCCGGTACAGACCTTAACCAATTTTTTAATCAAATTAGAATAGAACGGAATTGAACTGTGCGCCAACATCCCATCAGCGGTCTTTTACTGAACTGTTGCGCGACATCACATCAATCCGTTAAAGACCTTAACCGAATTAAAGTATAATTTAATAGAGCCAATTTTTAATTTGCTACTCACATGCAACGGAGTAACCAGGCAACATCCCATCAGACACCAACTGAACTGTTCGCCTCATTCCAAAACTTAACCAAACCTGCAATGACTGAAATAAAATCTTTAAATCCATCAGACTGACCTTTGATTTCGTCGAGACAGTCACTCCGTGTCAGCCGCGATTGACCAGGCCAATCAGTCCATGGGAAAGGGGAGATCAACGTGGCAATTTTAAGCTACTCACGTTGTGGGCCCATTTCCACCCTCCCAGTCCAGACCGGCCTAATTCTGAGTTCGCAGCTGGCCGGTATGTCCGTCTTGAGAAATCCCGGGTTTCGTGCACCAAATGTTAATTCCTTGTTAATTCGCAGTCAGTCTAGATTCAATTAAATCGAGATGGATTTGCAGGTATAATATCATTTAATCGACTCACTTGCAAGGCTGCATTAATCCATAGAGCTGCAGGACCCACATGCTGTCTCCTGCAGCACTCCGGACCAAAGAGACAGAATACAAAAGAGCTTTAGCTGATATATTCAAAAATCACAGTAAGATTCACATATAAGCTTCCCATTGGTCATTCTATACACCTCCTGACCTGGCTCTATATCTTAATTGGTCGCTTTGCCTTTGTAATCCCATCATCCTTTGCCCCCTGCTTACCACGAGGCAAAAGCTCCCCTTCCCCCGATGGTTTCAAACAGGCTTTTGGCTGAATCCTTTTGTCCTGTCTGTGAACACTCAATCCGCATGGTCCTAAAGTACACCTTGTCCGTTTGTTCACTTCCTCAGTACCAGCGACATAGACAGGAGGCTCTGCATCGTCAGTATGAGGGGCTAGGTACCAGCGACATAGACAGGAGGCTCTGCATCGTCAGTATGAGGGGCTAGGTACCAGCGACATAGACAGGAGGCTCTGCATCGTCAGTATGAGGGGCTAGGTACCAGCGACATAGACAGGAGGCTCTGCATCGTCAGTATGAGGGGCTAGGCAACCAGCGACATAGACAGGAGGCTTCTGCATCGTCAGTATGAGGGGCTAGGCACCAGCGACATAGACAGGAGGCTCTGCATCGTCAGTATGAGGGGCTAGGCACCAGCGACATAGACAGGAGGCTCTGCATCGTCAGTATGAGGGGCTAGGTACCAGCGACATAGACAGGAGGTTCTGCATCGTCAGTATGAGGGGCTAGGCACCAGCGACATAGACAGGAGGCTCTGCATCGTCAGTATGAGGGGCTAGGCACCAGCGACATAGACAGGAGGCTCTGCATCGTCAGTATGAGGGGCTAGGCACCAGCGACATAGACAGGAGGCTCTGCATCGTCAGTATGAGGGGCTAGGTACCAGCGACATAGACAGGAGGCTCTGCATCGTCAGTATGAGGGGCTAGGTACCAGCGACATAGACAGGAGGCTCTGCATCGTCAGTATGAGGGGCTAGGCTACCAGCGACATAGACAGGAGGCTCTGCATCGTCAGTATGAGGGGCTAGGTACCAGCGACATAGACAGGAGGTTCTGCATCGTCAGTATGAGGGGCTAGGCACCAGCGACATAGACAGGAGGCTCTGCATCGTCAGTATGAGGGGCTAGGCACCAGCGACATAGACAGGAGTCTCTGCATCGTCAGTATGAGGGGCTAGGTACCAGCGACATAGACAGGAGGCTCTGCATCGTCAGTATGAGGGGCTAGGTACCAGCGACACAGACAGGAGGCTCTGCATCGTCAGTATGAGGGGCTAGGCACCAGCGACATAGACAGGAGGCTCTGCATCGTCAGTATGAGGGGCTATGTACCAGCGACATAGACAGGAGGCTCTGCATCGTCAGTATGAGGGGCTAGGTACCAGCGACACAGACAGGAGGTTCATGCATCGTCAGTATGAGGGGCTAGGCACCAGCTACATAGACAGGAGGTTCTGCATCGTCAGTATGAGGGGCTAGGTACCAGCGACATAGACAGGAGGTTCTGCATCGTCAGTATGAGGGGCTAGGCTCCAGCGACATAGACAGGAGGCTCTGCATCGTCAGTATGAGGGGCTAGGCACCAGCGACATAGACAGGAGGCTCTGCATCATCAGTATGAGGGGCTAGGTACCAGCGACATAGACAGGAGGTTCTGCATCGTCAGTATGAGGGGCTAGGCACCAGCGACATAGACAGGAGGTTCTGCATCGTCAGTATGAGGGGCTAGGCACCAGCGACATAGACAGGAGGCTCTGCATCGTCAGAATGAGGGGCTAGGTACCAGCGACATAGACAGGAGGCTCTGCATCGTCAGTATGAGGGGCTAGGCACCAGCGACATAGACAGGAGGTTCTGCATCGTCAGTATGAGGGGCTAGGCACTAGCGACATAGACAGGAGGCTCTGCATCGTCAGTATGAGGGACTAGGTACCAGCGACATAGACAGGAGGTTCTGCATCGTCAGTATGAGGGGCTAGGTACCAGCGACACAGACAGGAGGCTCTGCATCGTCAGTATGAGGGGCTAGTCACCAGCGACATAGACAGGAGGCTCTGCATCGTCAGTATGAGGGGCTAGGCACCAGCGACATAGACATGAGGTTCTGTATCGTCAGTATGAGGGGCTAGGCACCAGGGAAATAGACAGGAGGCTCTGCATCGTCAGTATGAGGGGCTAGGTACCAGCGACATAGACAGGAGGCTCTGCATCGTCAGTATGAGGGGCTAGGTACCAGCGACATAGACAGGAGGTTCTGCATCGTCAGTACGAGAGGCTAGGTACCAGCGACATAGACAGGAGGCTCTGCATCGTCAGTATGAGGGGCTAGGTACCAGCGACATAGACAGGAGGCTCTGCATCGTCAGTATGAGGGGCTAGGTACCAGCGACATAGACAGGAGGCTCTGCATCGTCAGTATGAGGGGCTAGGCACCAGCGACATAGACAGGAGGCTCTGCATCGTCAGTCTGAGGGGCTAGGCACCAGGGACATAGACAGGAGGTTCTGCATTGTCAGTATGAGGGGCTAGTCACCAGCGACATAGACAGGAGGTTCTGCATCGTCAGTATGAGGGGCTAGGCACCAGCGACATAGACAGGAGATTCTGCATCATCAGTATGAGGGGCTAGGTACCAGCGACATAGGCAGGAGGCTCTGCATCGTCAGTATGAGGGGCTAGGTACCAGCGACATAGACAGGAGGCTCTGCATCGTCAGTATGAGGGGCTAGGTACCAGCGACATAGACAGGAGGCTCTGCATCGTCAGTATGAGGGGCTAGGCACCAGCGACATAGACAGGAGGTTCTGCATCGTCAGTATGAGGGGCTAGGTACCAGCGACATAGACAGGAGGCTCTGCATCGTCATTATGAGGGGCTAGGCACCAGCGACATAGACAGGAGGCTCTGCATCGTCAGTATGAGGGGCTAGGCAGCAGCGACATAGACAGGAGGCTCTGCATCATCTGTATGAGGGGCTAGGCACCAGCGACATAGACAGGAGGCTCTGCATCAGTCAGTATGAGGGGCTAGGCACCAGCGACATAGACAGGAGGCTCTGCATCGTCAGTATGAGGGGCTAGGCACCAGCGACATAGACAGGAGGCTCTGCATCGTCAGTATGAGGGGCTAGGTACCAGCGACATAGACAGGAGGCTCTGCATCGTCAGTATGAGGGGCTAGGCACCAGCGACATAGACAGGAGGTTCTGCATCGTCAGTATGAGGGGCTAGGTACCAGCTACATAGACAGGAGGCTCTGCATCGTCAGTATGAGGGGCTAGGCACCAGCGACATAGACAGGAGGCTCTGCATCGTCAGTATGAGGGGCTAGGTACCAGCGACATAGACAGGAGGCTCTGCATCGTCAGTATGAGGGGCTAGGCACCAGCGACATAGACAGGAGGCTCTGCATCGTCAGTATGAGGGGCTAGGCACCAGCGACATAGACAGGAGGCTCTGCATCGTCAGTATGAGGGGCTAGGTACCAGCGACATAGACAGGAGGTCTGCATCGTCCGTATGAGGGGCTAGGCACCAGCGACATAGACAGGAGGCTCTGCATCGTCAGTATGAGGGGCTAGGTACCAGCGACATAGACAGGAGGCTCTGCATCGTCAGTATGAGGGGCTAGGTACCAGCGACATAGACAGGAGGCTCTGCATCGTCAGTATGAGGGGCTAGGCACCAGAGACATAGACAGGAGGCTCTGCATCGTCAGTATGAGGGGCTAGGTACCAGCGACATAGACAGGAGGCTCTGCATCGTCAGTATGAGGGGCTAGGTACCAGCGACATAGACAGGAGGCTCTGCATCGTCAGTATGAGGGGCTAGGTACCAGCGACACAGACAGGAGGCTCTGCATCGTCAGTATGAGGGGCTAGGTACCAGCGACACAGACAGGAGGTTCAGCATCGTCAGTATGAGGGGCTAGGCTCCAGCGACATAGACAGGAGTTTCTGCATCGTCAGTATGAGGGGCTAGGCACCAGCGACAGACAGGAGGCTCTGCATCGTCAGTATGAGGGGCTAGGTACCAGCGACATTGACAGGAGGCTCTAGCATCGTCAGTATGAGGGGCTAGGTACCAGCGACATAGACAGGAGGTTCTGCATCGTCAGTATGAGGGGCTAGGCACCAGCGACATAGACAGGAGGCTCTGCATCGTCAGTATGAGGGGCTAGGCACCAGCGACATAGACAGGAGGTTCTGCATCGTCAGTATGAGGGGCTAGACACCAGCGCCATAGACAGGAGGCTCTGCATCGTCAGTATGAGGGGCTAGGTACCAGCGACACAGACAGGAGGTTCTGCATCGTCAGTATGAGTGGCTAGGTACCAGCGACACAGACAGGAGGCTCTGCATCGTCAGTATGAGGGTCTAGATACCAGCGACATAGACAGGAGGCTCTGCATCGTCAGTATGAGGGGCTAGGCACCAGCTACATAGACAGGAGGCTCTGCATCGTCAGTATGAGGGGCTAGGCCCCAGCTACATAGACAGGAGGCTCTGCATCGTCAGTATGAGGGGCTAGGTACCAGCGACATCGACATGAGGTTCTGCATCGTCAGTATGAGGGGCTAGGCACCAGCGACATAGACAGGAGGCTCTGCATCGTCAGTATGAGGGGCTAGTCACCAGCGACATAGACATGAGGTTCTGCATCGTCAGTATGAGGGGCTAGGTACCAGCGACATAGACAGGAGGCTCTGCATCGTCAGTATGAGGGGCTAGGTACCAGCGACATAGACAGGAGGTTCTGCATCGTCAGTATGAGGGGCTAGGTACCAGCGACATAGACAGGAGGCTCTGCATCGTCAGTATGAGGGGCTAGGCACCAGCGACATAGACAGGAGGCTCTGCATCGTCAGTATGAGGGGCTAGGCACCAGCGACATAGACAGGAGGTTCTGCATCGTCAGTATGAGGGGCTAGGTACCAGCGACATAGACAGGAGGCTCTGCATCGTCAGTATGAGGGGCTAGGCACCAGCGACATAGACAGGAGGCTCTGCATCGTCAGTATGAGGGGCTAGGTACCAGCGACATAGACAGGAGGCTCTGCATCGTCAGTATGAGGGGCTAGGCACCAGCGACATAGACAGGAGGTTCTGCATCGTCAGTATGAGGGGCTAGGCACCAGCGACATAGACAGGAGGCTCTGCATCGTCAGTATGAGGGGCTAGGTACCAGCGACATAGACAGGAGGCTCTGCATCGTCAGTATGAGGGGCTAGGTACCAGCGACATAGACAGGAGGTTCTGCATCGTCAGTATGAGGGGCTAGGTACCAGCGACATAGACAGGAGGTTCTGCATCGTCAGTATGAGGGGCTAGGTACCAGCGACATAGACAGGAGGCTCTGCATCGTCAGTATGAGGGGCTAGGTACCAGCGACATAGACAGGAGGCTCTGCATCGTCAGTATGAGGGGCTAGGCACCAGCGACATAGACAGGAGGCTCTGCATCGTCAGTATGAGGGGCTAGGCACCAGCGACATAGACAGGAGGTTCTGCATCGTCAGTATGAGGGGCTAGGCACCAGCGACATAGACAGGAGGCTCTGCATCGTCAGTATGAGGGGCTAGGTACCAGCGACATAGACAGGAGGCTCTGCATCGTCAGTATGAGGGGCTAGGTACCAGCGACATAGACAGGAGGCTCTGCATCGTCAGTATGAGGGGCTAGGCTACCAGCGACATAGACAGGAGGCTCTGCATCGTCAGTATGAGGGGCTAGGCACCAGCGACATAGACAGGAGGCTCTGCATCGTCAGTATGAGGGGCTAGGCACCAGCGACATAGACAGGAGGCTCTGCATCGTCAGTATGAGGGGCTAGGTACCAGCGACATAGACAGGAGGTTCTGCATCGTCAGTATGAGGGGCTAGGTACCAGCGACATAGACAGGAGGCTCTGCATCGTCAGTATGAGGGGCTAGGTACCAGCGACATAGACAGGAGGCTCTGCATCGTCAGTATGAGGGGCTAGGCACCAGCGACATAGACAGGAGGCTCTGCATCGTCAGTATGAGGGGCTAGGTACCAGCGACATAGACAGGAGGTTCTGCATCGTCAGTATGAGGGGCTAGGCACCAGCGACATAGACAGGAGGCTCTGCATCGTCAGTATGAGGGGCTAGGTACCAGCGACATAGACAGGAGGTTCAGCATCGTCAGTATGAGGGGCTAGGCTACCAGCGACATAGACAGGAGTTTCTGCATCGTCAGTATGAGGGGCTAGGTACCAGCGACATAGACAGGAGGTTCTGCATCGTCAGTATGAGGGGCTAGGTACCAGCGACATAGACAGGAGGCTCTGCATCGTCAGTATGAGGGGCTAGGCACCAGCGACATAGACAGGAGGCTCTGCATCGTCAGTATGAGGGGCTAGGCACCAGCGACATAGACAGGAGGCTCTGCATCGTCAGTATGAGGGGCTAGGCACCAGCGACATAGACAGGAGGTTCTGCATCGTCAGTATGAGGGGCTAGGCACCAGCGACATAGACAGGAGGCTCTGCATCGTCAGTATGAGGGGCTAGGCACCAGCGACATAGACAGGAGGCTCTGCATCGTCAGTATGAGGGGCTAGGCACCAGCGACATAGACAGGAGGCTCTGCATCGTCAGTATGAGGGGCTAGGCACCAGCGACATAGACAGGAGGCTCTGCATCGTCAGTATGAGGGGCTAGGCACCAGCGACATAGACAGGAGGCTCTGCATCGTCAGTATGAGGGGCTAGGCACCAGCGACATAGACAGGAGGCTCTGCATCGTCAGTATGAGGGGCTAGGCACCAGCGACATAGACAGGAGGCTCTGCATCGTCAGTATGAGGGGCTAGGTACCAGCGACATAGACAGGAGGCTCTGCATCGTCAGTATGAGGGGCTAGGTACCAGCGACATAGACAGGAGGTTCTGCATCGTCAGTATGAGGGGCTAGGTACCAGCGACATAGACAGGAGGCTCTGCATCGTCAGTATGAGGGGCTAGGTACCAGCGACATAGACAGGAGGCTCTGCATCGTCAGTATGAGGGGCTAGGTACCAGCGACATAGACAGGAGGCTCTGCATCGTCAGTATGAGGGGCTAGGCACCAGCGACATAGACAGGAGGCTCTGCATCGTCAGTATGAGGGGCTAGGTACCAGCGACATAGACAGGAGGCTCTGCATCGTCAGTATGAGGGGCTAGGTACCAGCGACATAGACAGGAGGCTCTGCATCGTCAGTATGAGGGGCTAGGTACCAGCGACATAGACAGGAGGCTCTGCATCGTCAGTATGAGGGGCTAGGTACCAGCGACATAGACAGGAGGCTCTGCATCGTCAGTATGAGGGGCTAGGCACCAGCGACATAGACAGGAGGCTCTGCATCGTCAGTATGAGGGGCTAGGCACCAGCGACATAGACAGGAGGCTCTGCATCGTCAGTATGAGGGGCTAGGCACCAGCGACATAGACAGGAGGCTCTGCATCGTCAGTATGAGGGGCTAGGTACCAGCGACATAGACAGGAGGCTCTGCATCGTCAGTATGAGGGGCTAGGTACCAGCGACATAGACAGGAGGCTCTGCATCGTCAGTATGAGGGGCTAGGTACCAGCGACATAGACAGGAGGCTCTGCATCGTCAGTATGAGGGGCTAGGCACCAGCGACATAGACAGGAGGCTCTGCATCGTCAGTATGAGGGGCTAGGCACCAGCGACATAGACAGGAGGCTCTGCATCGTCAGTATGAGGGGCTAGGCACCAGCGACATAGACAGGAGGCTCTGCATCGTCAGTATGAGGGGCTAGGCACCAGCGACATAGACAGGAGGCTCTGCATCGTCAGTATGAGGGGCTAGGTACCAGCGACACAGACAGGAGGTTCTGCATCGTCAGTATGAGGGGCTAGGCACCAGCGACATAGACAGGAGGTTCTGCATCGTCAGTATGAGGGGCTAGGCACCAGCGACATAGACAGGAGGCTCTGCATCGTCAGTATGAGGGGCTAGGTAA
>NW_024055547.1:0-32677 GCF_902713615.1 Scyliorhinus canicula | reverse complement strand
TACATAGCACCTCATACTGACGATACAGAATCTCCTGTCTATGTCGCTGGTACCTAGCCCCTCATACTGACGATGCAGAACCTCCTGTCTATGTCGCTGGTACCTAGCCCCTCATTCTGATGATGCAGAACATCCTGTCTATGTCGCTGGTGCCTAGCCCCTCATACTGACGGTCCAGAAACTCCTGTCTATGTCGCTGGTACCTAGCCCCTCATACTGACGATGCAGAGCCCCCTGTCTATGTCGCTGGTACCTAGCCCATCATACTGACGATGCAGAGCCTCCTGTCTATGTCGCTGGTACCTAGCCCCTCATACTGACGATGCAGAGCCTCCTGTCTATGTCGCTGGTACCTCGCCCCTCATACTGACGATGCAGAGCCTCCTGTCTATGTCGCTGGTACCAAGCCCCTCATACTGACGATGCAGAGCCTCCTGTCTATGTCGCTGGTGCCTAGCCCCTCATACTGACGATGCAGAAACTCCTGTCTATGTCGCTGGTGCCTAGCCCCTCATTCTGATGATGCAGAACATCCTGTCTATGTCGCTGGTGCCTAGCCCCTCATTCTGACGATGCAGGGCCTCCTGTCTATGTCGCTGGTACCTAGCCTCTCATACTGAAGATGCAGGACCTCCTGTCTATGTCGCTGGTACCTAGCCTCTCATACTGACGATGCAGAGCCTCCTGTCTATGTCGCTGGTGCCTAGCCCCTCATACTGACGATGCAGAACCTCCTGTCTATGTCGCTGGTACATTGCCCCTCATACTGACGATGCAGAGCCTCCTGTCTATGTCGCTGGTACCTAGCACCTCATACTGACGATACAGAATCTCCTGTCTATGTCGCTGGTGCCTAGCCCCTCATACTGACGATGCAGAGCCTCCTGTCTATGTCGCTGGTGCCTAGCCCCTCATACTGACGATGCAGAACCTACTGTCTATGTCGCTGGTACCTAGCCCCTCATACTGACGATGCAGAGCCTCCTGTCTATGTGGCTGGGACCTAGCCCCTCATACTGACGATGCAGAGCCTCCTGTCTATGTCGCTGGTACCTAGCCCCTCATACTGACGATGCAGAGCCTACTGTCTATGACGCTGGTGCCTAGCCCCTCATACTGACGATGCAGAGCCTCCTGTCTATGTCGCTGGTGCCTAGCCCCTCATACTGACGATGCAGAGCCTCCTGTCTATGTCGCTGGTGCCTAGCCCCTCATACTGACGATGCAGAGCCTCCTGTCTATGTCGCTGGTGCCTAGCCCCTCATACTGACGATGCAGAGCCTCCTGTCTATGTCGCTGGTGCCTAGCCCCTCATACTGACGATGCAGAGCCTCCTGTCTATGTCGCTGGTGCCTAGCCCCTCATATTGACGATGCAGAACCTACTGTCTATGTCGCTGGTACCTAGCCCCTCATACTGACGATGCAGAAACTCCTGTCTATGTCGCTGGTGCCTAGCCCCTCATACTGACGATGCAGAGCCTCCTGTCTATGTTGCTGGTGCCTAGCCCCTCATACTGACGATGCAGAGCCTCCTGTCTATGTTGCTGGTGTCTAGCCCCTCATACTGACGATGCAAGAGCCTCCTGTCTATGTCGCTGGTGCCTAGCCCCTCATACTGACGATGCAGAGCCTCCTGTCTATGTCGCTGGTGCCTAGCCCCTCATACTGACGATGCAGAGCCTCCTGTCTATGTCGCTGGTGCCTAGCCCCTCATACTGACGATGCAGAGCCTCCTGTCTATGTCGCTGGTACCTAGCCCCTCATACTGACGATGCAGAGCCTCCTGTCTATGTCGCTGGTATCTAGCCCCTCATACTGACGATGCAGAGCCTCCTGTCTATGTCGCTGGTGCCTAGCCCCTCATACTGACGATGCAGAACCTCCTGTCTATGTCGCTGGTACCTAGCCCCTCATACTGACGATGCAGAGCCTCCTGTCTATGTCGCTGGTACCTAGCCCCTCATACTGACGATGCAGAACCTCCTGTCTATGTCGCTGGTACCTTGCCCCTCATACTGACGATGCAGAGCCTCCTTTCTATGTCGCTGGTACCTAGCCCCTCATACTGACGACTGCAGAGCCTCCTGTCTATGTCGCTGGTACCTAGCCCCTCATACTGACGATGCAGAGCCTCCTGTCTATGTCGCTGGTGCCTAGCCCCTCATACTGACGATGCAGAGCCTCCTGTCTATGTCGCTGGTGCCTAGCCCCTCATATTGACGATGCAGAGCCTCCTGTCTATGTTGCTGGTGCCTAGCCCCTCATACTGATGATGCAGAGCCTCCTGTCTATGTCGCTGGTACCTAGCCCCTCATACTGACGATGCAGAGCCTCCTGTCTATGTCGCTGGTGCCTAGCCCCTCATACTGACGATGCAGAGCCTCCTGTCTATGTCGCTGGTGCTTAGCCCCACATACTGACGATGCAGAACCTCCTGTCTATGTCGCTGGTACCTAGCCCCTCATACTGACGATGCAGAGCCTCCTGTCTATGTCGCTGGTACCTAGCCCCTCATACTGACGATGCAGAGCCTCCTGTCTATGTCGCTGGTACCTAGCCCCTCATACTGACGATGCAGAACGTCCTGTCTATGTCGCTGGTGCCTAGCCCCTCATACTGACGATGCAGAACCTCCTGTCTATGTCGCTGGTACCTAGCCCCTCATACTGACGATGCAGAGCCTCCTGTCTATGTCGCTGGTGCCTAGCCCCTCATTCTGACGATGCAGACCCTCCTGTCTCTGTCGCTGGTGCCTAGCCCCTCATAGTGACGATGCAGAGCCTCCTGTCTATGTCGCTGGTACCTAGTCCCTCATACTGACGATGCTGAGCCCCCTGTCTATGTCGCTGGTGCCCAGCCCCTCATACTGACGATGCAGAACCTCCTGTCTATGTCGCTGGTACCTAGCCCCTCATACTGACGATGCAGAACCTCCTGTCTATGTCGCTGGTACCCAGCCCCTCAAACTGACGATGCAGAGCCTCCTGTCTATGTCGCTGGTACCTAGCCCCTCATACTGACGATGCAGAATCTCCTGTCTATGTCGCTGGTGCCTAGCCCCTCAAACTGCCGATGCAGAGACTCCTGTCTATGTCGCTGGTGCCTAGCCCCTCATACTGACGATGCAGAACCTCCTGTCTATGTCGCTGGTGCCTAGCCCCTCATACTGACGATGCAGTGCCTCCTGTCTATGTCGCTGGGACCTATCCCTCTTACTGACGATGCAGAGCCTCCTGTCTATGTCGCTGGTGCCTAGCCCCTCATACTGACGATGCAGAGCCTCCTGTCTATGTCGCTGGTGCCTAGCCCCTCATACTGACGATGCAGAGCCTCCTGTCTATGTCAATGGTACCAAGCCCCTCATACTGACGATGCAGAGCCTCCTGTCTATGTCCCTGGTGCCTAGCCCCTCAGACTGACGATGCAGAACCTCCTGTCTATGTCGCTGGTACCTAGCCCCTCATACTGACGATGCAGAGCCTCCTGTCTATGTCGCTGGTGCCTAGCCCCTCATACTGACGATGCAGAGCCTCCTGTCTATGTCGCTGGTACCTAGCCCCTCATACTGACGATGCAGAGCCTCCTGTCTATGTCGCTGGTGCCTAGCCCCTCATACTGACGATGCAGAGCCTCCTGTCTATGTCGCTGGTGCCTAGCCCCTCATACTGACGATGCAGAGCCTCCTGTCTATGTCGCTGGTACCTAGCCCCTCATACTGACGATGCAGAGCCTCCTGCCTCTGTCGCTGGTACCTAGCCCCTCATACTGACGATGCAGAGCCTCCTGTCTATGTCGCTGGTGCCTAGCCCCTCATACTGACGATGCAGAACCTACTGTGTATGTCGCTGGTACCTAGCCCCTCATACTGACGATGCAGAGCCTCCTGTCTATGTCGCTGGTGCCTAGCCCCTCATACTGACGATGCAGAAACTCCTGTCTCTGTCGCTGGTGCCTAGCCCCTCATACTGACGATGCAGAGCCTCCTGTCTATGTCGCTGGTGCCTAGCCCCTCATACTGACGATGCAGAGCCTCCTGTCTATGTCGCTGGTACCTAGCCCCTCATACTGACTGTAGCCATGCTGGCCACGCAAAATGGACACTGAGCCAAACTATAATGGAAGACAGAAGGAAAAGCCTGTTTAGTGAGAACAGACAGACTGCTCTCAACTAATTAGCATTTCGCAAGCAGCAAAACCGTTTCTGGCCAGGTGCAAGATCTCCAAGCCAAAGGTGTTAATGGCAAAGCGCTTAGCATTCTGATGAGGCAGCCCAGATCCAGGCACACACAATGGCAACATTTCCATCTCAATGTAACACTTAATTGGTTGTGCAGACAGGATGGCACCAGAGTAACGAATATCGAAACCACCCCCCAACACCGAGGAAAGCCCCCGCATTGGAGGATTTCGAAGGTAACCGTTTGGAAACGCTCCAATCGGTACCGAAAGGTAGAGCCCGCCTAGAAGGGGGCAAGGACATGAGAGAGGGGTATAAAAGGCAAATTCCCCACAGAGCCCGGTCTGTTAAACCCGTGCTCCGGCCCTGATAGACATCTTGCATCCTGACTCCAGCCGTTGAGCACCAGCCGCCGAAACCGTAAGTTCAACGCTCGCTACGCGATCCAAGCCCACTAGACTCCCAGTACCAGAACGCTTGCTGAAGGCTGCAGTACAAGACCAGGACGAAGGCCTCGTTCTCTGACCTTGCCTGTTCCTGTTAGATAAGTATTCTGTTCACTTAAGTTTAGTTATAGCTTAGTCTCTTAGTGTGTGCATGAGTATTTATTATAACTGTATAATAAATATTGATCGTTTGAACCTTACTAATCGGTGTATCGTCTTTATTACTTTGAACTTGACCTTGGAATACTCGTGACGTTGTCTATACGGCAACTGGCGACTCCTAAAGCTGAATAAATACATACAACAGAGCCTAGTGGTGTTAAGCACACGTCGAATACGGAGGCGTGTTAATACACTCCAATAAACGCGTTTTACAACCACAGTAAAACGTGCAACATTTAGTGGCGACCTCCTGACGGGACACGTGTAAGTGGAAACCCCACACCGTCCAGGACCCTGAAATTTGAATTAGAACTCCAAATTGCAGAGAAAGAAAGAGATCACAAGTATTCAAGGTGTTCAAAATAATAAGCGTAATTCGGAAGTGTGTTTAGTGCATGCGTACTAACAGGGCTGTAAGGTAAAACTGAAAGCATTTTTGTTGCGACAAACTTTCGGTAGTTTTGTGAACGGAACATAGCGTAAGCCGTACCCGTTTCTTAAAACACAACCCCAGCAACCCCCTGTTCCAAATTATACAAAGAGAGTCAGAGGAAATGGCCATGCAGGCAATGGAATGTCTGATGGATCCAGCAAAGTTTGTGGTCGCAGCGACCAGCAGCAGTAGCAGAGTAGGCCAGTGTCCCACGTGGGAGCTGGAACTCCGCAAATATTTACAAGGAAAGGGATGGCCCCTTTGGAAAGAGTTTTGTGCAAATGAGGAGACAGGTCCCGGGAGTATAGGTCATACTTGGTGGGAGAACCTCTCTCAAATACACAAAAAGAACCTAGGTAAAGCACGCAAGCCGATGGCGATTGTGTCCTGTTTGGCACAGTTGCGAGGCGCAGAGGAGGTCATCAGGACGCTCCAGACAGATTTAGAAGAGAGGAATAGGATGAGTAAGGTCGATGTCAGGGACATCGAGAAGGAGAATCTGGATCTAAAAGGGAAGTTGGCAGAGAAGGATAGAGAGGTGGATGATGCCAAAAGGGCTCATCAGTCTTGTCTAGCTCATCTGAGCAGTTCCCATGACCAGTATGAGAAAGCCTATCAGGACGTGCAACGTGCCGTTCTGATAAGACAGGAATCAGAAAAGCAGGTGGAGGCATTGCAGAGGCAATGTTCTGATCTCAAAGCAGCTTTGAGAGCACTCCATGCTGCAACGACCGAACAAAGACAAAGCACAGTTGACCACGCGAAATGCAGGAAACAGATTGCGGAATTGCAATCTCTGCTTTCGGTGCAGAATGGCTTCCAAAGCACCTTTGGAGCACAGTTAGATGGGGAAAATGCCCCAGATTGGCAGGAATTGAGTGAGACAGCGCAGCGTTATGTTTAGGGAACATGTGCGCCAGCAGCTCAGCAGAAACGACAGGCACCCCAACCCCCCACAGATCAGACCATAACCGCACCCATGAATCCCGTAACCACGCAGAGAAAAGCCGAATCAGAAGGCGCCCCAGACATAACCTACACCACCCCTTTAACAGTAACCCAGCTAAGGGACGCTTGTGAAAAGATCACTCCGTTCCTCCCCACCGCAGACCCCCACCAGTTTTTCGCAAAAGTTAAACAGCAGGCTACCATGTACGGCCTGGATGAGAGAGAGCAGGTTAAGCTCACAGTTCTGAGTTTAGACCAAAGTGTAGTAGCAGCCCTCCCCGACCCACAGAACGTGGCAGGAGGCAGCCTAGAGGAGATGCACACCGCCATTTTAGATGCTATAGGGTACAATAGAGGTGACCCAGTAGAAGGATTAAACAAATGCAGGCAGAAAAGATCCGAACACCCCACAGCATTCGCAGGAAGGCTGTGGATTCATTTCAGCGCAGTTTTTGGACAATTAGATAGAGCGCATTTAACCCGCGAAAACATGGTTAAATGGACGCGCACAATTATCTCACACGCAACAGAAGCAGGACAGAGCGCTTGCAACAGCTATGACCCCTCAGAAGAGGCCCATAACGAGAAATGGGTCCTGAAAAGGTTGTCCCGCGCTTGGGAGCAATCGCTTCAGGGAAAAGGCAAAGTTAGATCCCCAGAAGAGGCTCAGGCTGCTGCAGATATTCAAGCAGTCAGAGAGCACCAGAAGCCCACATGGGTAAATGAAGGCAAGAGCAGCCCTCAGCAGAAAGGACAGGAATGCTATAACTGTGGACAGTTAGGGCATTGGGCTAAAGAGTGCAATGCACCCCAGCGATCTCAGAGAGGCCAGCAGACAGGCACTCTGAACCGCAATAAGTCAAAACCGATCCATAATGTTACAGTACAGTCAGGACCCACCAATGTGGACGAGACGGACTGACGGTGTCCGGGCTCCCCCACTTGGGTCTGTGACACACTATGGGATCCATCAGGGAGGCCCGTAGTCACAGCGAAAGTCAAAGGGAAGCCCATAGAATTACTTTGGGACACAGGAGGGTCCCGCACCACCATTAACTCTACGACCACGGCACACGCAGACACGTGGCCGACCACATCCACCATTACACTTAGCGGGTTCACCGGACACTCGCAGCAGGGACATATCACAGCACCCGTAGCGATCCAGCTAGGGAACATCACAACCAAACACCCCGTAGTTTTAGTAAACCTTCCCAGGACAGCAGAACACATCCTAGGGATTGATTTTATGAACACACACAGCTTATCGTTCGACCCAGTAAACCAGTGTGTCTGGCGAATGGCAAGAGCAGACAGAGCACCAGCCACCCTCACAGTAGGAGACTACGCTAATCGGATTAGCGCAGTGGGAGAGTACTCATTCGACCTGACTACACTCCACACAGACAGACAAATTAAAGCATTACTGAACAAACACAGGACAGCATTTGCAAGTCACCGTCATGACTGTGGCAGAATGACTGGACAAGTTCATGTTACCGGACAGGACCCCCGACCGCAAAAGCAATACAGATTTCCCCTTGAAGCAGAGGTGGAAATAGAAAAAGTTATAGGTAGCTTGTTGGACCAAGGTGTACTTAGAACGGTAGCCTCCACCAATAATGCCCCTATTTGGCCAGTGAGAAAGCCCGACGGATCATGGCGTCTGACCATCGATTATCGGGAACTCAATAAAGTAACCCCCGCAGTAGCCCCAACGGTAGCTACTAGTCCCGAGACCATGCTCAAGCAGGGTCTCAACGCCAAGTACTTCACGGTATTGGATATCAGTAACGGATTCTGGTCCATACCATTGGCAAAAGCGTGCCAATACAAATTTGCATTCACTTTTAAAACTCAGCAGTATACGTGGACATGCCTTCCACAAGGATTCCACAATTCCCCCTCCATTTTCCACCGACAGCTGGCAAGTGGACTAGAAAAATTTTCCCGCCCCGAATGTCTGGTACAGTATGTAGACGACCTACTACTGCAGACAGACACAAAGGCAGAGCACATTTCGCTTCTGGCCGAACTCCTGGAATTGTTGACTCCAATTGGATGTAAAGTTAACCCCAGAAAGGCCCAGATATTGGAAAGTAAAGTGATGTATTTGGGTACAGTCATCACGCACGGCAAACGCGAGATCGAATTCAAAAGAATTGATTCGATTGTCAAATTGCCCCTTCCCCAGAATGTTTCAGCCCTCCGGTCGTTTTTAGGACTGGTTGGTTATTGTCGGAACCACATAGACGGATTCGCGACAAAAGCCGCCCCACTTTCAGACCTCCTTAAGAAAGGAGCCCCCTGGGAATGGCTTCCGCAGCATACAGAGGCTGTGGAGGAGTTAAAACGAGCCCTTAGCGCAGCACCCGCGCTGCTAGTGCCAGACCAACTTTCCCCCTATGCAATAGAGGTAGCGAGCACCGATCTGACCCTCTCGGCCGTGTTGCTTCAGGAACGGCACGAGCAGTTAAGACCAGTGGCTTATGCCTCCCGACTGTTAGACCCGGTTGAACAAGGATTCTCTGCCTGTGAGAGGCACCTCCTTGCTGTCTTCTGGGCTGTACAATTTTTTTCCTACATTACCGGACTCAACCCCATTACCATTCTGACCGAACACACACCCACACAGTTACTCCTAGACGGTCGACTGAAGGACGGTTCAGTTAGCCAGATTAGGGCAGCTAGGTGGACCCTACTTTTACAAGGACGGGACATTACAGTTAAACGGACCCGCACACACACATATTTAGCAGACAACCTCCAATACCCCGGACAGCCCCATGACTGTGAAATTGTAGCTCCCCTGCATAACACAGGCCCCTTCATAGCAAAAACACCCCCCAGGAAGCTAGGAAACCCAGCACAAGGCACCCCACACACAGACACGTGTGGACCCCTCAAGATATACGTGGACGGTTCATCCACAGTTTTAAATGGTGAGCGTATCACTGGATGCGGCATCTATGTCGAGGACGCGCAGGGGCGCGCTCTCGAGGAAATAGCACTGAAGTTACCTGGTCACTTAGGCGCGCAGGCAGCAGAGCTAGCAGCCATAGCGTATATAGTGGACCACCCCGATTCTTTCCCCAGCCCAGCAGACATATATTCAGACAGCTTATATGTATGCAACAGTCTAACAGATTTTCTGCCCCTGTGGAGGACACGAGGTTTTGTCTCCGCAGACGGAAAACCCCTTCCATCAGCCCCCTTACTCCAGCATATCCTAGAGAAAGCGAGGGACAGGACCTTCGGCATAATAAAAGTTCGCAGCCACCATAGGTCATCCCCCCCTGGGAATGTAAAAGCCGACGCATTGGCTAAGGCAGGTTCCAGGAGAGGACACTTATGGACCCCCCAGCTAGCGCACCAGCTAGCGCCCCTGTGAGCGCAGTACAAGTCTCACAAACAGAGGTTAAAGATCTCGTAGCAGCACAGAAACAGGACGGAGACCTCAGGGAGGTTTTCAAGGGACACTTTGTGCCTGCGTACGAGCACTTTAAACACGCACTGACCACACATGAGGGTGTGATCATTAAGGATCAACTTTATGTGGTCCCACAGCAGGACAGGAATCAGATGATTGCCTTGTTCCATGACGGACACGGGCATCAGGGAATTGATGCAACAACGAGGCACCTCAGGCAACTCTGTTGGTGGCCTAATCTCAGGACAGATGTCACACATTACATAGAGAATTGCCTGATTTGTGCTCAGAATAACCCGGAGCGGTATTCTAAGAAAGCACAACTTCGGCATACTCGCCCAGTTAACGGCCCTTGGACAAACCTCCAGATCGATTTTATAGGTCCATTGCCCCCTTGTCGGAATGGCTATAAGTATGTTCTGGTGGTGATAGATACCTTTACAAAATGGGTAGAGGCATTTCCATCACGTACAAACACAGCTAAGACAGCTGCAAAGATCCTGACCCACCACATCTTCACGAGATGGGGTTTACCCCGAAGTATCGATTCGGACCAGGTATCTCACTTCACAGGACGGGTCATGAGGGATTGTGGAGCGCATGAATCGGACCCTAAAAACGACCCTCAGGAAAATGGTTCAAGAGAATAATTCCACATGGGATTCAGTGCTCCCATTTGCACTTATGTTCATAAGGAACACTGTCTCCACATCTACAGGATACACACCACATACATTCATGACCGGACGCCCTATGAAAGGTACAGAATTCCTTTTAGGACTGGACATGACAAGCCCCGAAGTGACGGCCCTCACACATGAAAAGGCAGTTAAAGATCTAGTTGAGACTGTGAGGTCTGCACAGATCGCAGCCGCAGTCCAGCTAGGGAAACGCCGACAGCAACGCACTGCCTGTTTCCATAAGACCGTACACCCCACAGAATTCCAGGTTGGGCAACAGGTAATGTTATCTGTTTATAACCCCAGCAGTTTTTTGGCTCCAAAATATTCCGGTCCCTACTCAATTTCGGACAAAATTAGCCCCTCCGTTTACAGGATAAAATATCCTAATGGGAAGACCGCGTGGTTCCATATAAACCAGTTAAAGGCATATGGAACACAGGCCAACCATGCTCACCATGTCCTGCTGGATGCAGCAGAACACTTCACCCCGCCCACCAGAGACACTTCTCCACCATCCCCCTCACAGACCAGTTCATCAACGGACTCGCCCACGACTCCGCCCACAGACCACTACAGACCACGCCCCGACACGCCCAAAAGCTGCCACAGCAGAGACAGTAGGACAGACACTGACTCTGAAGACAGCGACAGCACACAGCCATACAGCCCACACTGCACCAACTACGACCCCGACTCCAGTGACCCCATGGAAGTCACCTACCTCAAATATCCAGAACCACCACCCGACCCCGACTACCCCGACAACACACTCGACACTACATTATGGCACAGGGACAATTCGTACAGACTTGTCCGCAATGATGAAAGTGACCCCCGGTCACACAATTCCAAAGTTTCATGCCTGATCCACACAAGGGTGTGGGATCCGGGAGAGCAGGACGACGCAATGTCTGAATCCCGACACGGCAACCCCTTTGTGACCCTGTTCACAGAGGCAGAATCAAAGTGAGGTGTCCAGATGATGTAAAATAGGAATCGTTTGAGGGAAACGATGTCCTTTCTGATGGAACCTGCACGTATGTTTGTCTTCGTTTTATGTTTGTTTGTTCTCAGGATTGTAAATTGTTCAGCTGGAGGATGGACATCTTCTTTTCAGCTGAAAAGATTGTGACCACCTCACATACACGTTAGTTTGTCCGCAGATACCTTTGAGAACTTCGGTTTGATTGGAGATCTTTTCCAAAGTTGTAAGGCTACACGCCAAATAGCTTGTCCGCAGATATCTCTGAGAACTTCAGTGATGTCCTCAGTTGGTGCATCTTGGCTCCCTTGGTTTTTTAGGTGCCCCTCTATTCGGCGAATAGAGGCTGCAAGTCACGATAACCACATTCTTACCCGTTTAATCCAGGTTACTCAGGCAGTGGACAAACGGCACTGAGGACCCGCCCTGTCTGAGAACCAACCCTTGGTCAGCCAAGCTCGGGTATGGCACAGCACGCCCTACCCGGGGATCCCATCCAACTCGTACCCGTCGCGGCCCATACGCAACTCATTCGGATGTTTGTTTCAAAGCTTGTTTTCATTTTACGTTAGGTAGCCCTTCGGCCGCCATCCCACATGCTATTTACATCCGGGAACATTCGGATGGTAAATCAGCAAAGCCTGCGAGACGGCTCGCAGAAGGAAGGATTGTTAGGTGTATTCTGGTCTTCAAATTCGCTTTTTGAAAAACAAAAATGAGGGGAGTCACAGGGTGTGACTTGGCCAGTCATTTTAAAGGGTCAATTGGGTTTTGAAAGACAGATGCACTAACTAAGGCAGCAGGGTAGCATGGTGGTTAGCATAAATGCTTCACAGCTCCAGGGTCCCAGGTTCGATTCCTGGCTGGGTCACTGTCTGTGTGGAGTCTGCACGTCCTCCCCCTGTGTGCGTGGGTTTCCTCCGGGTGCTCCGGTTTCCTCCCACAGTCCAAAGATGTGCGAGTTAGGTGGATTGGCCATGCTAAATTGCCCGTAGTGTCCTAATAAAAGTAAGGTTAAGGGGGGGGGTTGTTGGGTTATGGGTATAGGATGGATACGTGGGTTTGAGTAGGGTGATCGTGGCTCGGCACAACATTGAGGGCCGAAGGGCCTGTTCTGTGCTGTACTGTTCTATGTTCTATGTTCTAAGTAAAGGTCTTAAACTGTGTATTGACAGATACTGTGCTTGATCCCATAGTTTCGAAGGACGAGACAGAGATCGAAGCCAGGATTGTCCGTACAGAAGGAAGAAGGAAGAGAAAGAAGAAGAACAGCAAAATGATGGAAACCCACCTATTGTTTCTAAATGTTATGTGTATATGTGTGGAAACAAGACACGTTTCCCCCACAACCCCCACCGTAAATGTTTCAATTACAGCAAACCCCCAGTGCTCAGCCCTGATCAGCGAGGTTCAGACCTGGTGCACTAAATTCATGACGTGGTACTCCATGTCCTATATAATCGAATCACTGTTGGTGATCGCGATCCTCATCATACTAGTACAGACCTTCAGGTTGAGGAAATGGAAGAGGAGAGCCTCTCGTTCCAGCACCTCACCCATCTATAGAGTTCAATCCCCCATCTTCGGATTCCACCAAACCCCTCAACCCCTCACTGATTACAACACTCTGTAAATAAAAAGTTCAGTAAGAAGTCTTACAACACCAGGTTAAAGTCCAACAGGTTTGTTTCAAACACGAGCTTTCGGAGCACGGCTCCTTCTTCAGGTGAATGGAAAGGCTTGTTCCAGAAATGTTTATATAGACACAGTCAGAGATGCCCCGGAATGCGAGCACCTGCAGGCAATCAAATCATCAAAGATGCAGAGAGAGAGGTAACTCCAGGTTAAAGAGGTGTGAATTGTCCCAAGCCAGTTCAGTCGGTAGGCCTCTGCAAGTCCAGGCTTGTTGGTGGGGGCCGAATGTAATGCGACATGAATCCCAGATCCCGGTTGAGTCCGCATTCATGCGTGCGGAACTTAGCTATAAGTTTTTGCTCAGCAATTTTGCGTTGTCGCGTCTCCTGAAGGCCTCCTTGTAGAATGCTGACCCGGAGATCAGAGGCTGAATGTCCTTGACTGCTGAAGTGTTCCCCAACTATCAATAAAAAGTTCAGCCATGTATTATATTGTTCCATACTCGACTGCCGAGTTGGGAAGTGTGATGTTGTGGTGTGAATGATTAAGGTTTTAGAGTGATGAAATGTTAAGTTAAGGTTAAGGTTAATAGTGATAGGTAGAGGTTCCCAGTTGTAGTAATGCATGTCCCTTTGACATAGGGCCAAGTAGAGATGTTAGTTAAAATTTTTTCTTCTTCCCATAGTTTAAGATAGAGTAGAACAGGAACTGGCAAGAGGTCAGAACACAAGGAAGGCAACGTACATAGGTGATCCTTCACAATAGTATGATTGTGAGGATCACAAGGAGGGAATGTAGCCATGCTGGCCACGCAAAATGGACACTGAGCCAAACTAAAATGGAAGACAGAAGGAAAAGCCTGTTTAGTGAGAACAGACAGCCTGCTCTCAACTAATTAGCATTTTGCAAGCAGCAAACCCGTTTCTGGCCAGGTGCAAGATCTCCAAGCCAAAGGTGTTAATGGCAAAGCGCTTAGCATTCTGATGAGGCAGCCCAGATCCAGGCACACACAATGGCAACATTTCCATCTCAATGTAACACTTAATTGGTTGCGCAGACAGGATGGCACCAGAGTAAAGAATATCGAAACCACCCCCCAACATCGAGGGAAGCCCCCGCATTGGAGGATTTCGAAGGTAACCGTTTGGAAACGCTCCAATCGGTACCGAAAGGTAGAGCCCGCCTAGAAGGGGGCAAGGACATTAGAGAGGGGTATAAAAGGCAAATTCCCCACATAGCCCGGTCTGTTAAACCCGTGCTCCGGTCCTGATAGACATCTTGCATCCTGACTCCAGCCGTTGAGCACCAGCCGCCGAAACCGTAAGTTCAACGCTCGCTACGCGATCCAAGCCCACTAGACTCCCAGTACCAGAACGCTTGCTGAAGGCTGCAGTACCAAGACCAGGACGAAGGCCTCGTTCTCTGACCTTGCCTGTTCCTGTTAGATAAGTATTCTGTTCACTTGAGTTTAGTTATAGCTTAGTCTCTTAGTGTGTGCATGAGTATTTATTATAACTGTATAATAAATATTGATCGTTTGAACCTTACTAATCGGTGTATCGTCTTTATTACTTTGAACTTGACCTTGGAATATTTGTGACGTTGTCTATACGGCAACTGGTGACTCCTAAAGCTGAATAAATACATAAGACAGAGCCTAGTGGTGTTAAGCACACGTCGAATACGGAGGCGTGTTAATACACTCCAATAAACGCGTTTTACAACCACAGTAAAACGTGCAACACTGACGATGCAGAGCCTCCTGTCTATGTCGCTGGTGCCCAGCCCTTCATACTGACGATGCAGAGCCTCCTGTCTATGTCGCTGGTGCCTAGCCCCTCATACTGACGATGCAGAGCCTCCTGTCTGTGTCGCTGGTGCCTAGCCCCTCATACTGACGATGCAGAGTCTCCTGTCTATGTCGCTGGTGCCTAGCCCCTCATACTGACGATGCAGAGCCTCCTGTCTATGTCGCTGGTACCTAGCCCCTCATACTGACGATGCAGAGCCTCCTGTCTATGTCGTTGGTACCTAGCCCCTCATACTGACGATGCAGACCCTACTGTCTATGTCGCTGGTACCTAGCCCCTCATACTGACGATGCAGAGCCTCCTGTCTATGTCGCTGCTGCTTAGCCCCACATACTGACGATGCAGAACCTCCTGTCTATGTCGCTGGTACCTAGCCCCTCATACTGACGATGCAGAGCCTCCTGTCTATGTCGCTGGTACCTAGCCCCTCATACTGACGATGCAGAGCCTCCTGTCTATGTCGCTGGTACCTAGCCCCTCATACTGACGATGCAGAGCCTCCTGTCTATGTCGCTGGTACCTAGCCCCTCATACTGACGATGCAGAGCCTCCTGTCTATGTCGCTGGTGCCTAGCCCCTCATACTGACGATGCAGAACCTCCTGTCTATGTCGCTGGTACCTAGCCCCTCATACTGACGATGCAGAGCCTCCTGTCTATGTCGCTGGTACCTAGCCCCTCATACTGACGATGCAGAGCCTCCTGTCTATGTCGCTGGTGCCTAGCCCCTCATACTGACGATGCAGAACCTCCTGTCTATGTCGCTGGTGCCTAGCCCCTCATACTGACGATGCAGAGCCTCCTGTCTATGTCGCTGGTGCCTAGCCCCTCATACTGACGATGCAGAGCCTCCTGTCTATGTCGCTGGTACCTAGCCCCTCATACTGACGATGCAGAGCCTCCTGTCTATGTCGCTGGTAGCCTAGCCCCTCATACTGACGATGCAGAGCCTCCTGTCTATGTCGCTGGTACCTAGCCCCTCATACTGACGATGCAGAGCCTCCTGTCTATGTCGCTGGTGCCTAGCCCCTCATACTGACGATGCAGAGCCTCCTGTCTATGTCGCTGGTGCCTAGCCCCTCATACTGACGATGCAGAGCCTCCTGTCTATGTCGCTGGTGCCTAGCCCCTCATACTGACGATGCAGAGCCTCCTGTCTATGTCGCTGGTGCCTAGCCCCTCATACTGACGATGCAGAGCCTCCTGTCTATGTCGCTGGTGCCTAGCCCCTCATACTGACGATGCAGAGCCTCCTGTCTATGTCGCTGGTACCTAGCCCCTCATACTGACGATGCAGAGCCTCCTGTCTATGTCGCTGGTGCCTAGCCCCTCATACTGACGATGCAGAGCCTCCTGTCTATGTCGCTGGTACCTAGCCCCTCATACTGACGATGCAGAGCCTCCTGTCTATGTCGCTGGTGCCTAGCCCCTCATACTGACGATGCAGAGCCTCCTGTCTATGTCGCTGGTGCCTAGCCCCTCATACTGACGATGCAGAGCCTCCTGTCTATGTCGCTGGTACCTAGCCCCTCATACTGACGATGCAGAGCCTCCTGTCTATGTCGCTGGTGCCTAGCCCCTCATACTGACGATGCAGAGCCTCCTGTCTATGTCGCTGGTGCCTAGCCCCTCATACTGACGATGCAGAGCCTCCTGTCTATGTCGCTGGTACCTAGCCCCTCATACTGACGATGCAGAGCCTCCTGTCTATGTCGCTGGTGCCTAGCCCCTCATACTGACGATGCAGAGCCTCCTGTCTATGTCGCTGGTGCCTAGCCCCTCATACTGACGATGCAGAGCCTCCTGTCTATGTCGCTGGTGCCTAGCCCCTCATACTGACGATGCAGAGCCTCCTGTCTATGTCGCTGGTGCCTAGCCCCTCATACTGACGATGCAGAGCCTCCTGTCTATGTCGCTGGTGCCTAGCCCCTCATACTGACGATGCAGAGCCTCCTGTCTATGTCGCTGGTGCCTAGCCCCTCATACTGACGATGCAGAGCCTCCTGTCTATGTCGCTGGTACCTAGCCCCTCATACTGACGATGCAGAGCCTCCTGTCTATGTCGCTGGTGCCTAGCCCCTCATACTGACGATGCAGAGCCTCCTGTCTATGTCGCTGGTGCCTAGCCCCTCATACTGACGATGCAGAGCCTCCTGTCTATGTCGCTGGTACCTAGCCCCTCATACTGACGATGCAGAGCCTCCTGTCTATGTCGCTGGTGCCTAGCCCCTCATACTGACGATGCAGAGCCTCCTGTCTATGTCGCTGGTAGCCTAGCCCCTCATACTGACGATGCAGAGCCTCCTGTCTATGTCGCTGGTGCCTAGCCCCTCATACTGACGATGCAGAGCCTCCTGTCTATGTCGCTGGTACCTAGCCCCTCATACTGACGATGCAGAGCCTCCTGTCTATGTCGCTGGTACCTAGCCCCTCATACTGACGATGCAGAGCCTCCTGTCTATGTCGCTGGTGCCTAGCCCCTCATACTGACGATGCAGAGCCTCCTGTCTATGTCGCTGGTACCTAGCCCCTCATACTGACGATGCAGAGCCTCCTGTCTATGTCGCTGGTACCTAGCCCCTCATACTGACGATGCAGAGCCTCCTGTCTATGTCGCTGGTACCTAGCCCCTCATACTGACGATGCAGAGCCTCCTGTCTATGTCGCTGGTGCCTAGCCCCTCATACTGACGATGCAGAGCCTCCTGTCTATGTCGCTGGTACCTAGCCCCTCATACTGACGATGCAGAGCCTCCTGTCTATGTCGCTGGTACCTAGCCCCTCATACTGACGATGCAGAGCCTCCTGTCTATGTCGCTGGTACCTAGCCCCTCATACTGACGATGCAGAGCCTCCTGTCTATGTCGCTGGTGCCTAGCCCCTCATACTGACGATGCAGAGCCTCCTGTCTATGTCGCTGGTGACCTAGCCCCTCATACTGACGATGCAGAGCCTCCTGTCTATGTCGCTGGTGCCTAGCCCCTCATACTGACGATGCAGAGCCTCCTGTCTATGTCGCTGGTACCTAGCCCCTCATACTGACGATGCAGAGCCTCCTGTCTATGTCGCTGGTGACCTAGCCCCTCATACTGACGATGCAGAGCCTCCTGTCTATGTCGCTGGTGCCTAGCCCCTCATACTGACGATGCAGAGCCTCCTGTCTATGTCGCTGGTACCTAGCCCCTCATACTGACGATGCAGAGCCTCCTGTCTATGTCGCTGGTGCCTAGCCCCTCATACTGACGATGCAGAGCCTCCTGTCTATGTCGCTGGTGCCTAGCCCCTCATACTGACGATGCAGAGCCTCCTGTCTATGTCGCTGGTGCCTAGCCCCTCATACTGACGATGCAGAGCCTCCTGTCTATGTCGCTGGTGCCTAGCCCCTCATACTGACGATGCAGAGCCTCCTGTCTATGTCGCTGGTGCCTAGCCCCTCATACTGACGATGCAGAGCCTCCTGTCTATGTCGCTGGTGCCTAGCCCCTCATACTGACGATGCAGAACCTCCTGTCTATGTCGCTGGTGCCTAGCCCCTCATACTGACGATGCAGAGCCTCCTGTCTATGTCGCTGGTGCCTAGCCCCTCATACTGACGATGCAGAGCCTCCTGTCTATGTCGCTGGTACCTAGCCCCTCATACTGACGATGCAGAGCCTCCTGTCTATGTCGCTGGTGCCTAGCCCCTCATACTGACGATGCAGAGCCTCCTGTCTATGTCGCTGGTACCTAGCCCCTCATACTGACGATGCAGAGCCTCCTGTCTATGTCGCTGGTACCTAGCCCCTCATACTGACGATGCAGAACCTCCTGTCTATGTCGCTGGTGCCTAGCCCCTCATACTGACGATGCAGAGCCTCCTGTCTATGTCGCTGGTGCCTAGCCCCTCATACTGACGATGCAGAGCCTCCTGTCTATGTCGCTGGTGCCTAGCCCCTCATACTGACGATGCAGAGCCTCCTGTCTATGTCGCTGGTGCCTAGCCCCTCATACTGACGATGCAGAGCCTCCTGTCTATGTCGCTGGTGCCTAGCCCCTCATACTGACGATGCAGAGCCTCCTGTCTATGTCGCTGGTGCCTAGCCCCTCATACTGACGATGCAGAGCCTCCTGTCTATGTCGCTGGTACCTAGCCCCTCATACTGACGATGCAGAGCCTCCTGTCTATGTCGCTGGTGCCTAGCCCCTCATACTGACGATGCAGAGCCTCCTGTCTATGTCGCTGGTACCTAGCCCCTCATACTGACGATGCAGAGCCTCCTGTCTATGTCGCTGGTACCTAGCCCCTCATACTGACGATGCAGAGCCTCCTGTCTATGTCGCTGGTGCCTAGCCCCTCATACTGACGATGCAGAGCCTCCTGTCTATGTCGCTGGTACCTAGCCCCTCATACTGACGATGCAGAGCCTCCTGTCTATGTCGCTGGTACCTAGCCCCTCATACTGACGATGCAGAACCTCCTGTCTATGTCGCTGGTACCTAGCCCCTCATACTGACGATGCAGAACCTCCTGTCTATGTCGCTGGTGCCTAGCCCCTCATACTGACGATGCAGAGCCTCCTGTCTATGTCGCTGGTGCCTAGCCCCTCATACTGACGATGCAGAGCCTCCTGTCTATGTCGCTGGTGCCTAGCCCCTCATACTGACGATGCAGAGCCTCCTGTCTATGTCGCTGGTACCTAGCCCCTCATACTGACGATGCAGAGCCTCCTGTCTATGTCGCTGGTGCCTAGCCCCTCATACTGACGATGCAGAGCCTCCTGTCTATGTCGCTGGTACCTAGCCCCTCATACTGACGATGCAGAGCCTCCTGTCTATGTCGCTGGTACCTAGCCCCTCATACTGACGATGCAGAGCCTCCTGTCTATGTCGCTGGTACCTAGCCCCTCATACTGACGATGCAGAGCCTCCTGTCTATGTCGCTGGTGCCTAGCCCCTCATACTGACGATGCAGAAGCCTCCTGTCTATGTCGCTGGTACCTAGCCCCTCATACTGACGATGCAGAGCCTCCTGTCTATGTCGCTGGTACCTAGCCCCTCATACTGACGATGCAGAGCCTCCTGTCTATGTCGCTGGTACCTAGCCCCTCATACTGACGATGCAGAGCCTCCTGTCTATGTCGCTGGTACCTAGCCCCTCATACTGACGATGCAGAACCTCCTGTCTATGTCGCTGGTACCTAGCCCCTCATACTGACGATGCAGAGCCTCCTGTCTATGTCGCTGGTGCCTAGCCCCTCATACTGACGATGCAGAACCTCCTGTCTATGTCGCTGGTACCTAGCCCCTCATACTGACGATGCAGAGCCTCCTGTCTATGTCGCTGGTACCTAGCCCCTCATACTGACGATGCAGAACCTCCTGTCTATGTCGCTGGTGCCTAGCCCCTCATACTGACGATGCAGAGCCTCCTGTCTATGTCGCTGGTGCCTAGCCCCTCATACTGACGATGCAGAGCCTCCTGTCTATGTCGCTGGTGCCTAGCCCCTCATACTGACGATGCAGAGCCTCCTGTCTATGTCGCTGGTACCTAGCCCCTCATACTGACGATGCAGAGCCTCCTGTCTATGTCGCTGGTGCCTAGCCCCTCATACTGACGATGCAGAGCCTCCTGTCTATGTCGCTGGTACCTAGCCCCTCATACTGACGATGCAGAACCTCCTGTCTATGTCGCTGGTGCCTAGCCCCTCATACTGACGATGCAGAGCCTCCTGTCTATGTCGCTGGTGCCTAGCCCCTCATACTGACGATGCAGAGCCTCCTGTCTATGTCGCTGGTGCCTAGCCCCTCATACTGACGATGCAGAGCCTACTGTCTATGTCGCTGGTGCCTAGCCCCTCATACTGACGATGCAGAGCCTCCTGTCTATGTCGCTGGTGCCTAGCCCCTCATACTGACGATGCAGAGCCTCCTGTCTATGTCGCTGGTGACCTAGCCCCTCATACTGACGATGCAGAGCCTCCTGTCTATGTCGCTGGTGCCTAGCCCCTCATACTGACGATGCAGAGCCTCCTGTCTATGTCGCTGGTGCCTAGCCCCTCATACTGACGATGCAGAGCCTCCTGTCTATGTCGCTGGTGCCTAGCCCCTCATACTGACGATGCAGAGCCTCCTGTCTATGTCGCTGGTGCCTAGCCCCTCATACTGACGATGCAGAGCCTCCTGTCTATGTCGCTGGTGCCTAGCCCCTCATACTGACGATGCAGAGCCTCCTGTCTATGTCGCTGGTGCCTAGCCCCTCATACTGACGATGCAGAGCCTCCTGTCTATGTCGCTGGTACCTAGCCCCTCATACTGACGATGCAGAGCCTCCTGTCTATGTCGCTGGTACCTAGCCCCTCATACTGACGATGCAGAGCCTCCTGTCTATGTCGCTGGTACCTAGCCCCTCATACTGACGATGCAGAGCCTCCTGTCTATGTCGCTGGTGCCTAGCCCCTCATACTGACGATGCAGAGCCTCCTGTCTATGTCGCTGGTACCTAGCCCCTCATACTGACGATGCAGAGCCTCCTGTCTATGTCGCTGGTACCTAGCCCCTCATACTGACGATGCAGAGCCTCCTGTCTATGTCGCTGGTGCCTAGCCCCTCATACTGACGATGCAGAGCCTCCTGTCTATGTCGCTGGTGCCTAGCCCCTCATACTGACGATGCAGAACCTCCTGTCTATGTCGCTGGTGCCTAGCCCCTCATACTGACGATGCAGAGCCTCCTGTCTATGTCGCTGGTGCCTAGCCCCTCATACTGACGATGCAGAGCCTCCTGTCTATGTCGCTGGTGCCTAGCCCCTCATACTGACGATGCAGAGCCTCCTGTCTATGTCGCTGGTGCCTAGCCCCTCATACTGACGATGCAGAGCCTCCTGTCTATGTCGCTGGTGCCTAGCCCCTCATACTGACGATGCAGAGCCTCCTGTCTATGTCGCTGGTGCCTAGCCCCTCATACTGACGATGCAGAGCCTCCTGTCTATGTCGCTGGTACCTAGCCCCTCATACTGACGATGCAGAGCCTCCTGTCTATGTCGCTGGTGCCTAGCCCCTCATACTGACGATGCAGAGCCTCCTGTCTATGTCGCTGGTACCTAGCCCCTCATACTGACGATGCAGAGCCTCCTGTCTATGTCGCTGGTACCTAGCCCCTCATACTGACGATGCAGAGCCTCCTGTCTATGTCGCTGGTGCCTAGCCCCTCATACTGACGATGCAGAGCCTCCTGTCTATGTCGCTGGTACCTAGCCCCTCATACTGACGATGCAGAGCCTCCTGTCTATGTCGCTGGTACCTAGCCCCTCATACTGACGATGCAGAGCCTCCTGTCTATGTCGCTGGTACCTAGCCCCTCATACTGACGATGCAGAGCCTCCTGTCTATGTCGCTGGTACCTAGCCCCTCATACTGACGATGCAGAGCCTCCTGTCTATGTCGCTGGTACCTAGCCCCTCATACTGACGATGCAGAGCCTCCTGTCTATGTCGCTGGTACCTAGCCCCTCATACTGACGATGCAGAGCCTCCTGTCTATGTCGCTGGTGCCTAGCCCCTCATACTGACGATGCAGAGCCTCCTGTCTATGTCGCTGGTACCTAGCCCCTCATACTGACGATGCAGAACCTCCTGTCTATGTCGCTGGTACCTAGCCCCTCATACTGACGATGCAGAACCTCCTGTCTATGTCGCTGGTACCTAGCCCCTCATACTGACGATGCAGAGCCTCCTGTCTATGTCGCTGGTGCCTAGCCCCTCATACTGACGATGCAGAGCCTCCTGTCTATGTCGCTGGTACCTAGCCCCTCATACTGACGATGCAGAGCCTCCTGTCTATGTCGCTGGTGCCTAGCCCCTCATACTGACGATGCAGAGACTCCTGTCTATGTCGCTGGTACCTAGCCCCTCATACTGACGATGCAGAGCCTCCTGTCTATGTCGCTGGTGCCTAGCCCCTCATACTGACGATGCAGAGCCTCCTGTCTATGTCGCTGGTACCTAGCCCCTCATACTGACGATGCAGAGCCTCCTGTCTATGTCGCTGGGACCTAGCCCCTCATACTGACGATGCAGAGCCTCCTGTCTATGTCGCTGGTGCCTAGCCCCTCATACTGACGATGCAGAGCCTCCTGTCTATGTCGCTGGTGCCTAGCCCCTCATACTGACGATGCAGAGCCTCCTGTCTATGTCGCTGGTAGCCTAGCCCCTCATACTGACGATGCAGAGCCTCCTGTCTATGTCGCTGGTGCCTAGCCCCTCATACTGACGATGCAGAGCCTCCTGTCTATGTCGCTGGTACCTAGCCCCTCATACTGACGATGCAGAGCCTCCTGTCTATGTCGCTGGTACCTAGCCCCTCATACTGACGATGCAGAACCTCCTGTCTATGTCGCTGGTGCCTAGCCCCTCATACTGACGATGCAGAGCCTCCTGTCTATGTCGCTGGTGCCTAGCCCCTCATACTGACGATGCAGAGCCTCCTGTCTATGTCGCTGGTGCCTAGCCCCTCATACTGACGATGCAGAGCCTCCTGTCTATGTCGCTGGTGCCTAGCCCCTCATACTGACGATGCAGAGCCTCCTGTCTATGTCGCTGGTGCCTAGCCCCTCATACTGACGATGCAGAGCCTCCTGTCTATGTCGCTGGTGCCTAGCCCCTCATACTGACGATGCAGAGCCTCCTGTCTATGTCGCTGGTACCTAGCCCCTCATACTGACGATGCAGAGCCTCCTGTCTATGTCGCTGGTGCCTAGCCCCTCATACTGACGATGCAGAGCCTCCTGTCTATGTCGCTGGTACCTAGCCCCTCATACTGACGATGCAGAACCTCCTGTCTATGTCGCTGGTACCTAGCCCCTCATACTGACGATGCAGAGCCTCCTGTCTATGTCGCTGGTGCCTAGCCCCTCATACTGACGATGCAGAGCCTCCTGTCTATGTCGCTGGTACCTAGCCCCTCATACTGACGATGCAGAGCCTCCTGTCTATGTCGCTGGTGCCTAGCCCCTCATACTGACGATGCAGAACCTCCTGTCTATGTCGCTGGTACCTAGCCCCTCATACTGACGATGCAGAGCCTCCTGTCTATGTCGCTGGTGCCTAGCCCCTCATACTGACGATGCAGAGCCTCCTGTCTATGTCGCTGGTGCCTAGCCCCTCATACTGACGATGCAGAGCCTCCTGTCTATGTCGCTGGTGCCTAGCCCCTCATACTGACGATGCAGAACCTCCTGTCTATGTCGCTGGTAGCCTAGCCCCTCATACTGACGATGCAGAGCCTCCTGTCTATGTCGCTGGTGCCTAGCCCCTCATACTGACGATGCAGAGCCTCCTGTCTATGTCGCTGGTACCTAGCCCCTCATACTGACGATGCAGAGCCTCCTGTCTATGTCGCTGGTACCTAGCCCCTCATACTGACGATGCAGAGCCTCCTGTCTATGTCGCTGGTACCTAGCCCCTCATACTGACGATGCAGAGCCTCCTGTCTATGTCGCTGGTGCCTAGCCCCTCATACTGACGATGCAGAGCCTCCTGTCTATGTCGCTGGTACCTAGCCCCTCATACTGACGATGCAGAGCCTCCTGTCTATGTCGCTGGTACCTAGCCCCTCATACTGACGATGCAGAGCCTCCTGTCTATGTCGCTGGTACCTAGCCCCTCATACTGACGATGCAGAGCCTCCTGTCTATGTCGCTGGTACCTAGCCCCTCATACTGACGATGCAGAACCTCCTGTCTATGTCGCTGGTGCCTAGCCCCTCATACTGACGATGCAGAGCCTCCTGTCTATGTCGCTGGTGCCTAGCCCCTCATACTGACGATGCAGAGCCTCCTGTCTATGTCGCTGGTACCTAGCCCCTCATACTGACGATGCAGAGCCTCCTGTCTATGTCGCTGGTACCTAGCCCCTCATACTGACGATGCAGAGCCTCCTGTCTATGTCGCTGGTGCCTAGCCCCTCATACTGACGATGCAGAGCCTCCTGTCTATGTCGCTGGTGCCTAGCCCCTCATACTGACGATGCAGAGCCTCCTGTCTATGTCGCTGGTGCCTAGCCCCTCATACTGACGATGCAGAGCCTCCTGTCTATGTCGCTGGTACCTAGCCCCTCATACTGACGATGCAGAGCCTCCTGTCTATGTCGCTGGTGCCTAGCCCCTCATACTGACGATGCAGAGCCTCCTGTCTATGTCGCTGGTACCTAGCCCCTCATACTGACGATGCAGAGCCTCCTGTCTATGTCGCTGGTGCCTAGCCCCTCATACTGACGATGCAGAGCCTCCTGTCTATGTCGCTGGTGCCTAGCCCCTCATACTGACGATGCAGAGCCTCCTGTCTATGTCGCTGGTGCCTAGCCCCTCATACTGACGATGCAGAGCCTCCTGTCTATGTCGCTGGTGCCTAGCCCCTCATACTGACGATGCAGAGCCTCCTGTCTATGTCGCTGGTGCCTAGCCCCTCATACTGACGATGCAGAGCCTCCTGTCTATGTCGCTGGTGACCTAGCCCCTCATACTGACGATGCAGAGCCTCCTGTCTATGTCGCTGGTGCCTAGCCCCTCATACTGACGATGCAGAGCCTCCTGTCTATGTCGCTGGTGCCTAGCCCCTCATACTGACGATGCAGAGCCTCCTGTCTATGTCGCTGGTGCCTAGCCCCTCATACTGACGATGCAGAGCCTCCTGTCTATGTCGCTGGTGCCTAGCCCCTCATACTGACGATGCAGAGCCTCCTGTCTATGTCGCTGGTGCCTAGCCCCTCATACTGACGATGCAGAGCCTCCTGTCTATGTCGCTGGTGCCTAGCCCCTCATACTGACGATGCAGAGCCTCCTGTCTATGTCGCTGGTACCTAGCCCCTCATACTGACGATGCAGAGCCTCCTGTCTATGTCGCTGGTACCTAGCCCCTCATACTGACGATGCAGAGCCTCCTGTCTATGTCGCTGGTGCCTAGCCCCTCATACTGACGATGCAGAGCCTCCTGTCTATGTCGCTGGTGCCTAGCCCCTCATACTGACGATGCAGAGCCTCCTGTCTATGTCGCTGGTACCTAGCCCCTCATACTGACGATGCAGAACCTCCTGTCTATGTCGCTGGTACCTAGCCCCTCATACTGACGATGCAGAGCCTCCTGTCTATGTCGCTGGTGCCTAGCCCCTCATACTGACGATGCAGAGCCTCCTGTCTATGTCGCTGGTACCTAGCCCCTCATACTGACGATGCAGAACCTCCTGTCTATGTCGCTGGTGCCTAGCCCCTCATACTGACGATGCAGAGCCTCCTGTCTATGTCGCTGGTGCCTAGCCCCTCATACTGACGATGCAGAGCCTCCTGTCTATGTCGCTGGTGCCTAGCCCCTCATACTGACGATGCAGAGCCTCCTGTCTATGTCGCTGGTGCCTAGCCCCTCATACTGACGATGCAGAGCCTCCTGTCTATGTCGCTGGTGCCTAGCCCCTCATACTGACGATGCAGAGCCTCCTGTCTATGTCGCTGGTGCCTAGCCCCTCATACTGACGATGCAGAGCCTCCTGTCTATGTCGCTGGTAGCCTAGCCCCTCATACTGACGATGCAGAGCCTCCTGTCTATGTCGCTGGTACCTAGCCCCTCATACTGACGATGCAGAGCCTCCTGTCTATGTCGCTGGTGCCTAGCCCCTCATACTGACGATGCAGAGCCTCCTGTCTATGTCGCTGGTGCCTAGCCCCTCATACTGACGATGCAGAGCCTCCTGTCTATGTCGCTGGTGCCTAGCCCCTCATACTGACGATGCAGAGCCTCCTGTCTATGTCGCTGGTACCTAGCCCCTCATACTGACGATGCAGAGCCTCCTGTCTATGTCGCTGGTACCTAGCCCCTCATACTGACGATGCAGAGCCTCCTGTCTATGTCGCTGGTACCTAGCCCCTCATACTGACGATGCAGAGCCTCCTGTCTATGTCGCTGGTACCTAGCCCCTCATACTGACGATGCAGAGCCTCCTGTCTATGTCGCTGGTGCCTAGCCCCTCATACTGACGATGCAGAGCCTCCTGTCTATGTCGCTGGTGCCTAGCCCCTCATACTGACGATGCAGAGCCTCCTGTCTATGTCGCTGGTGCCTAGCCCCTCATACTGACGATGCAGAGCCTCCTGTCTATGTCGCTGGTGCCTAGCCCCTCATACTGACGATGCAGAAGCCTCCTGTCTATGTCGCTGGTGCCTAGCCCCTCATACTGACGATGCAGAGCCTCCTGTCTATGTCGCTGGAGCCTAGCCCCTCATACTGACGATGCAGAGCCTCCTGTCTATGTCGCTGGTGCCTAGCCCCTCATACTGACGATGCAGAGCCTCCTGTCTATGTCGCTGGTGCCTAGCCCCTCATACTGACGATGCAGAGCCTCCTGTCTATGTCGCTGGTGCCTAGCCCCTCATACTGACGATGCAGAGCCTCCTGTCTATGTCGCTGGTGCCTAGCCCCTCATACTGACGATGCAGAGCCTCCTGTCTATGTCGCTGGTGCCTAGCCCCTCATACTGACGATGCAGAGCCTCCTGTCTATGTCGCTGGTGCCTAGCCCCTCATACTGACGATGCAGAGCCTCCTGTCTATGTCGCTGGTGCCTAGCCCCTCATACTGACGATGCAGAGCCTCCTGTCTATGTCGCTGGTGACCTAGCCCCTCATACTGACGATGCAGAGCCTCCTGTCTATGTCGCTGGTGCCTAGCCCCTCATACTGACGATGCAGAGCCTCCTGTCTATGTCGCTGGTGCCTAGCCCCTCATACTGACGATGCAGAGCCTCCTGTCTATGTCGCTGGTACCTAGCCCCTCATACTGACGATGCAGAGCCTCCTGTCTATGTCGCTGGTGCCTAGCCCCTCATACTGACGATGCAGAGCCTCCTGTCTATGTCGCTGGTACCTAGCCCCTCATACTGACGATGCAGAGCCTCCTGTCTATGTCGCTGGTACCTAGCCCCTCATACTGACGATGCAGAGCCTCCTGTCTATGTCGCTGGTGCCTAGCCCCTCATACTGACGATGCAGAGCCTCCTGTCTATGTCGCTGGTGCCTAGCCCCTCATACTGACGATGCAGAGCCTCCTGTCTATGTCGCTGGTGCCTAGCCCCTCATACTGACGATGCAGAGCCTCCTGTCTATGTCGCTGGTGCCTAGCCCCTCATACTGACGATGCAGAGCCTCCTGTCTATGTCGCTGGTGCCTAGCCCCTCATACTGACGATGCAGAGCCTCCTGTCTATGTCGCTGGTGCCTAGCCCCTCATACTGACGATGCAGAGCCTCCTGTCTATGTCGCTGGTAGCCTAGCCCCTCATACTGACGATGCAGAGCCTCCTGTCTATGTCGCTGGTGCCTAGCCCCTCATACTGACGATGCAGAGCCTCCTGTCTATGTCGCTGGTACCTAGCCCCTCATACTGACGATGCAGAGCCTCCTGTCTATGTCGCTGGTACCTAGCCCCTCATACTGACGATGCAGAGCCTCCTGTCTATGTCGCTGGTGCCTAGCCCCTCATACTGACGATGCAGAGCCTCCTGTCTATGTCGCTGGTACCTAGCCCCTCATACTGACGATGCAGAGCCTCCTGTCTATGTCGCTGGTGCCTAGCCCCTCATACTGACGATGCAGAGCCTCCTGTCTATGTCGCTGGTGCCTAGCCCCTCATACTGACGATGCAGAGCCTCCTGTCTATGTCGCTGGTGCCTAGCCCCTCATACTGACGATGCAGAGCCTCCTGTCTATGTCGCTGGTGCCTAGCCCCTCATACTGACGATGCAGAGCCTCCTGTCTATGTCGCTGGTGCCTAGCCCCTCATACTGACGATGCAGAGCCTCCTGTCTATGTCGCTGGTACCTAGCCCCTCATACTGACGATGCAGAGCCTCCTGTCTATGTCGCTGGTGCCTAGCCCCTCATACTGACGATGCAGAGCCTCCTGTCTATGTCGCTGGTACCTAGCCCCTCATACTGACGATGCAGAGCCTCCTGTCTATGTCGCTGGTACCTAGCCCCTCATACTGACGATGCAGAGCCTCCTGTCTATGTCGCTGGTACCTAGCCCCTCATACTGACGATGCAGAGCCTCCTGTCTATGTCGCTGGTGCCTAGCCCCTCATACTGACGATGCAGAGCCTCCTGTCTATGTCGCTGGTACCTAGCCCCTCATACTGACGATGCAGAGCCTCCTGTCTATGTCGCTGGTGCCTAGCCCCTCATACTGACGATGCAGAACCTCCTGTCTATGTCGCTGGTACCTAGCCCCTCATACTGACGATGCAGAGCCTCCTGTCTATGTCGCTGGTACCTAGCCCCTCATACTGACGATGCAGAGCCTCCTGTCTATGTCGCTGGTGCCTAGCCCCTCATACTGACGATGCAGAGCCTCCTGTCTATGTCGCTGGTGCCTAGCCCCTCATACTGACGATGCAGAACCTCCTGTCTATGTCGCTGGTGCCTAGCCCCTCATACTGACGATGCAGAGCCTCCTGTCTATGTCGCTGGTACCTAGCCCCTCATACTGACGATGCAGAGCCTCCTGTCTATGTCGCTGGTGCCTAGCCCCTCATACTGACGATGCAGAGCCTCCTGTCTATGTCGCTGGTGCCTAGCCCCTCATACTGACGATGCAGAGCCTCCTGTCTATGTCGCTGGTGCCTAGCCCCTCATACTGACGATGCAGAGCCTCCTGTCTATGTCGCTGGTGCCTAGCCCCTCATACTGACGATGCAGAGCCTCCTGTCTATGTCGCTGGTGCCTAGCCCCTCATACTGACGATGCAGAGCCTCCTGTCTATGTCGCTGGTACCTAGCCCCTCATACTGACGATGCAGAGCCTCCTGTCTATGTCGCTGGTGCCTAGCCCCTCATACTGACGATGCAGAGCCTCCTGTCTATGTCGCTGGTGCCTAGCCCCTCATACTGACGATGCAGAGCCTCCTGTCTATGTCGCTGGTGCCTAGCCCCTCATACTGACGATGCAGAGCCTCCTGTCTATGTCGCTGGTGCCTAGCCCCTCATACTGACGATGCAGAGCCTCCTGTCTATGTCGCTGGTGCCTAGCCCCTCATACTGACGATGCAGAGCCTCCTGTCTATGTCGCTGGTACCTAGCCCCTCATACTGACGATGCAGAGCCTCCTGTCTATGTCGCTGGTGCCTAGCCCCTCATACTGACGATGCAGAGCCTCCTGTCTATGTCGCTGGTGCCTAGCCCCTCATACTGACGATGCAGAGCCTCCTGTCTATGTCGCTGGTGCCTAGCCCCTCATACTGACGATGCAGAGCCTCCTGTCTATGTCGCTGGTGCCTAGCCCCTCATACTGACGATGCAGAGCCTCCTGTCTATGTCGCTGGTGCCTAGCCCCTCATACTGACGATGCAGAGCCTCCTGTCTATGTCGCTGGTGCCTAGCCCCTCATACTGACGATGCAGAGCCTCCTGTCTATGTCGCTGGTACCTAGCCCCTCATACTGACGATGCAGAGCCTCCTGTCTATGTCGCTGGTGCCTAGCCCCTCATACTGACGATGCAGAGCCTCCTGTCTATGTCGCTGGTACCTAGCCCCTCATACTGACGATGCAGAGCCTCCTGTCTATGTCGCTGGTGCCTAGCCCCTCATACTGACGATGCAGAGCCTCCTGTCTATGTCGCTGGTACCTAGCCCCTCATACTGACGATGCAGAACCTCCTGTCTATGTCGCTGGTACCTAGCCCCTCATACTGACGATGCAGAGCCTCCTGTCTATGTCGCTGGTAGCCTAGCCCCTCATACTGACGATGCAGAGCCTCCTGTCTATGTCGCTGGTGCCTAGCCCCTCATACTGACGATGCAGAACCTCCTGTCTATGTCGCTGGTGCCTAGCCCCTCATACTGACGATGCAGAGCCTCCTGTCTATGTCGCTGGTGCCTAGCCCCTCATACTGACGATGCAGAGCCTCCTGTCTATGTCGCTGGTGCCTAGCCCCTCATACTGACGATGCAGAGCCTCCTGTCTATGTCGCTGGTGCCTAGCCCCTCATACTGACGATGCAGAGCCTCCTGTCTATGTCGCTGGTGCCTAGCCCCTCATACTGACGATGCAGAGCCTCCTGTCTATGTCGCTGGTGCCTAGCCCCTCATACTGACGATGCAGAGCCTCCTGTCTATGTCGCTGGTACCTAGCCCCTCATACTGACGATGCAGAGCCTCCTGTCTATGTCGCTGGTGCCTAGCCCCTCATACTGACGATGCAGAGCCTCCTGTCTATGTCGCTGGTACCTAGCCCCTCATACTGACGATGCAGAGCCTCCTGTCTATGTCGCTGGTACCTAGCCCCTCATACTGACGATGCAGAGCCTCCTGTCTATGTCGCTGGTAGCCTAGCCCCTCATACTGACGATGCAGAGCCTCCTGTCTATGTCGCTGGTACCTAGCCCCTCATACTGACGATGCAGAGCCTCCTGTCTATGTCGCTGGTACCTAGCCCCTCATACTGACGATGCAGAACCTCCTGTCTATGTCGCTGGTACCTAGCCCCTCATACTGACGATGCAGAGCCTCCTGTCTATGTCGCTGGTACCTAGCCCCTCATACTGACGATGCAGACCTCCTGTCTATGTCGCTGGTACCTAGCCCCTCATACTGACGATGCAGAGCCTCCTGTCTATGTCGCTGGTACCTAGCCCCTCATACTGACGATGCAGAACCTCCTGTCTATGTCGCTGGTGCCTAGCCCCTCATACTGACGATGCAGAGCCTCCTGTCTATGTCGCTGGTGCCTAGCCCCTCATACTGACGATGCAGAGCCTCCTGTCTATGTCGCTGGTGCCTAGCCCCTCATACTGACGATGCAGAACCTCCTGTCTATGTCGCTGGTACCTAGCCCCTCATACTGACGATGCAGAACCTCCTGTCTATGTCGCTGGTACCTAGCCCCTCATACTGACGATGCAGAGCCTCCTGTCTATGTCGCTGGTGCCTAGCCCCTCATACTGACGATGCAGAACCTCCTGTCTATGTCGCTGGTACCTAGCCCCTCATACTGACGATGCAGAGCCTCCTGTCTATGTCGCTGGTGCCTAGCCCCTCATACTGACGATGCAGAGCCTCCTGTCTATGTCGCTGGTGCCTAGCCCCTCATACTGACGATGCAGAGCCTCCTGTCTATGTCGCTGGTGCCTAGCCCCTCATACTGACGATGCAGAGCCTCCTGTCTATGTCGCTGGTACCTAGCCCCTCATACTGACGATGCAGAGCCTCCTGTCTATGTCGCTGGTGACCTAGCCCCTCATACTGACGATGCAGAGCCTCCTGTCTATGTCGCTGGTGCCTAGCCCCTCATACTGACGATGCAGAGCCTCCTGTCTATGTCGCTGGTACCTAGCCCCTCATACTGACGATGCAGAGCCTCCTGTCTATGTCGCTGGTGCCTAGCCCCTCATACTGACGATGCAGAGCCTCCTGTCTATGTCGCTGGTACCTAGCCCCTCATACTGACGATGCAGAGCCTCCTGTCTATGTCGCTGGTGCCTAGCCCCTCATACTGACGATGCAGAGCCTCCTGTCTATGTCGCTGGTACCTAGCCCCTCATACTGACGATGCAGAGCCTCCTGTCTATGTCGCTGGTGCCTAGCCCCTCATACTGACGATGCAGAGCCTCCTGTCTATGTCGCTGGTGCCTAGCCCCTCATACTGACGATGCAGAGCCTCCTGTCTATGTCGCTGGTGCCTAGCCCCTCATACTGACGATGCAGAGCCTCCTGTCTATGTCGCTGGTGCCTAGCCCCTCATACTGACGATGCAGAGCCTCCTGTCTATGTCGCTGGTGCCTAGCCCCTCATACTGACGATGCAGAGCCTCCTGTCTATGTCGCTGGTGCCTAGCCCCTCATACTGACGATGCAGAGCCTCCTGTCTATGTCGCTGGTGCCTAGCCCCTCATACTGACGATGCAGAGCCTCCTGTCTATGTCGCTGGTGCCTAGCCCCTCATACTGACGATGCAGAGCCTCCT